>NW_026598422.1:0-257500 GCF_029784155.1 Uranotaenia lowii | reverse complement strand
AGACAGACAGACAGACAGACAGACAGACAGACAGACAGACAGACAGACAGACAGACAGACAGACAGACAGACAGACAGACAGACAGACAGACAGACAGACAGACAGACAGACAGACAGACAGACAGACAGACAGACAGACAGACAGACAGACAGACAGACAGACAGACAGACAGACAGACAGACAGACAGACAGACAGACAGACAGACAGACAGACAGACAGACAGACAGACAGACAGACAGACAGACAGACAGACAGACAGACAGACAGACAGACAGACAGACAGACAGACAGACAGACAGACAGACAGACAGACAGACAGACAGACAGACAGACAGACAGACAGACAGACAGACAGACAGACAGACAGACAGACAGACAGACAGACAGACAGACAGACAGACAGACAGACAGACAGACAGACAGACAGACAGACAGACAGACAGACAGACAGACAGACAGACAGACAGACAGACAGACAGACAGACAGACAGACAGACAGACAGACAGACAGACAGACAGACAGACAGACAGACAGACAGACAGACAGACAGACAGACAGACAGACAGACAGACAGACAGACAGACAGACAGACAGACAGACAGACAGACAGACAGACAGACAGACAGACAGACAGACAGACAGACAGACAGACAGACAGACAGACAGACAGACAGACAGACAGACAGACAGACAGACAGACAGACAGACAGACAGACAGACAGACAGACAGACAGACAGACAGACAGACAGACAGACAGACAGACAGACAGACAGACAGACAGACAGACAGACAGACAGACAGACAGACAGACAGACAGACAGACAGACAGACAGACAGACAGACAGACAGACAGACAGACAGACAGACAGACAGACAGACAGACAGACAGACAGACAGACAGACAGACAGACAGACAGACAGACAGACAGACAGACAGACAGACAGACAGACAGACAGACAGACAGACAGACAGACAGACAGACAGACAGACAGACAGACAGACAGACAGACAGACAGACAGACAGACAGACAGACAGACAGACAGACAGACAGACAGACAGACAGACAGACAGACAGACAGACAGACAGACAGACAGACAGACAGACAGACAGACAGACAGACAGACAGACAGACAGACAGACAGACAGACAGACAGACAGACAGACAGACAGACAGACAGACAGACAGACAGACAGACAGACAGACAGACAGACAGACAGACAGACAGACAGACAGACAGACAGACAGACAGACAGACAGACAGACAGACAGACAGACAGACAGACAGACAGACAGACAGACAGACAGACAGACAGACAGACAGACAGACAGACAGACAGACAGACAGACAGACAGACAGACAGACAGACAGACAGACAGACAGACAGACAGACAGACAGACAGACAGACAGACAGACAGACAGACAGACAGACAGACAGACAGACAGACAGACGGACAAAGTTGAATTGAAGTGCAAGAAAATCTGAGAAATTGCATATGACGTCAACTTTTCAATCATTTTTTTTCAAAATTTATCTAATGTAACTTAGACAATTTTGACGATTCATTGATTGAAAAGTACGGTTTTTTACACTACGTTTTTGTATGTTTTGTGGTCATGATTTGAACTTATAAAATTACTTAAAAAATATATTCTTATGTTCAATAGATAGCTCCTAAATTCAGCTAACTTGGACACTCAGTGAAATGTTTTTAAGCATTTCGTAGCAGATTCACAATTTTTTTACCGAGCATGTTTTTTGGGATTTTTTTTGAATAACGGGAAACCGAAGTGTTGTAGGTGAATATTGTTTGAAAAGCATATTTTAGTTTCGTTACGAGGTTTCCAAAATCATACAAATTGATAGAAAGACAAGAGACAATTCTAGTCAGGAGTGCCAACACTCCAGAGATCGTAACGGATAATATTTTCTGGGACGAATGAGGGTTTATAAACAAATAATTGATCTTCACGCAATATAGTTTAACTACTTTTTTTTATCCGAACACCCTTTATTAATGAATGTTTTGCTATATCAATGTTTGAAGTTTGATATTTTTTTGCAAGTGCATCACTTGAAACACATTTCCGATAGCTTTCAGTTGACACGTTATATAACAGCAGAGCAATACGCGTTGGCATCGCTTATTCTCAATAGACATGACGTCTTCTTCAATAACTGGCTTGTCACGTTGAGATGAACAGCGGTACACGTTTTGATCGATGACTTACGAAAATTTTTTAGAACCATCTTAAGTTGAAGTGTTTCACTTCCGCTATAGCAGTATTTACAGCTATCCAATTCTAATCTTATCGAAAAATGTAGATATAAAAACCTTTTGGCGAAAGTCAGCTATTCAGTTCCCTTGACTTTGTCAAAGATGGAGCTCAAGTATCTTTCATCCCTGCTCTTGGTAGCTGTTCTGATCCAATTTGCTTCCGGAATCGATCCCCGATGTCCGGCGCAAGACAACCCGCCGTTCCATATGGCGCATCCCACGGACTGCACCAAGTTCCTGAAATGCCATGCAGGGGAACCGGTTGTATTGGATTGTCCTTCCGGGTTGCACTGGAACAACGACCGTCAGTACTGTGACTGGCCGGAACTTGCCGGTTGCAGCAGTGCCAACGACCCCATCGTAGATCCCACAACTACGGATGCAATCTCAGTCGAGCCAGAGACAGAAACTGTAACAACTACTACAACAACAACACCCAAGCCAACTACCACAACTAGTACTACCACCACCAGAAGAACAACAACCACAACTCGCAGACCAGCACAGTGTTGCTATACTCATTGGTATAATTCTTGGTTGTGCTGGTTTGTCGGTAAAAATTGCTGAATGTCACAAAAATGGCCATGTTGAATAAAATATTTGTTTGATAAGTGATAATCCTTTGGTTTTTTTAACATCCCATTATAACGCGTTTTTCCAGTGAATACCAATGTTACCGAAAAAAAACTGTGTTTTCTACAAAATAAGTGCTCAGATTTTGTGATTGTAAGTTGATATTATGTGACAGAATTGTGTGATTAGGGTTCAAGTTAGTGTTAGGTTAAATGAGAACCGATAAACGTAAGAATAATCGTAGCCAGATTTAGAACACGGGTTAGAAACCTTACAATGGTCCAGTGTTATGCGCCAACTGACGTTGCCGACAATCAGGATTTTGAGCGAATCATGGGTTGCCATGGTCAAGGACAGATGAGCGAAAACGGAAAGCTGTTTGTAGAATTTTATGGCAACAACAACATAATGATCGGTGGATCGTTCATCCCCCATCGATCAGCACATAAGGTCACTTGGGGATTATAATAACCGGCAAGGTCGAACGACTATTAAGCTCAGGATCGGCACTGGTTCCCTTACCAAGGCAGACTTACGACCGAAGTTAACAAACACGTGGGCAGAGCACTCAAACCAAAGGAGCTTTCAGATAGGATTGAGGAGACAGATTTCACATTTTAATTATTTATTGTGGTAACATGGTTTAGGAACAGCTTGAGGAGGACACCTTTTTGAACCGGGTGATGATGTGGTAGTCTGGGGGTTGACCGGCAACGTTGTAACCACGAGGATGATGGGACTTTCCCGTTGTACCTTGGGTAGGGTCTGGGCGATGTGGACCGGATCTGATGTAACTTGGGTCGTCTTGGGCAGCAGCCGAGGAAACTAGGCTGGTTCCGGAACTAGAGCGGGGCTCGGTGACGGGATTACGGACCAGATCTATCGAACCTCTAGGTTCGACCTTCTTTGATGACGGTTAAGCAAAGCCGGATGTACCAGATCCAGTGTTACGGCTCGTATGCACAAGTAAGGACAGGGATATTGGAGGTGGATTCTGGGGATCTTATACACTGAGGAAGGAAGAGTAACTAATTTGCCTATCACGACTACAAAAAAAACCCTTTTTACATGTTTGGTAACAGTATCCCGAGATGCCGAACTGATAATCAAATTGACCACATCTGCATCAGTCGAAAATGGAGAAGGAGCCTTCTTGATGTCCGCAATAAACGAAGCGCAGACATTGCATCTGACCATCACTTTGTCCTTGGTGACATACGACTAAGAGTTGAGCGTGTCCAACGGCGCAAGGAGAAAGTCGGGTGTCGATACGACGTGCGTTGGTTGGAGAATCCAGAGATGAAAAGGGCATACGTTGGACATCTAGAGTCCCGAGCCTCAGAATTGCGGACAGACGGAACAGACGAAGAACAGTGGTGTGGAATCAAGAATGCCTTTATCACGACGAGCCATGGTACTCTCGGTAAAGTTTGTGGAAGAAGAAGTGAATGGAAGTCAGATGAAACTTGGAGGATGACGATGATCTGAGAAAGGTCCAAGTTGGAATTGAGCAGGCGTGTACCGGGTCAACCAAAGCAGCCACTCACTTACGATATGAGGAGCTGGAAAAAGTAGTTAAACGAGCTTGCAGACGAGACAAGAGCCTGGACAAACTCCCTAGCCGAAGAGGGGGAAAGAGCCGCCGCCAATGGAGATATCCGATTACTTTATGACATTTCTCGCCACCTCAGTGGTGCAAGGACTAATGCAAGAATGCCGCTGAAAGACCGAGCAGGTTATATTTTGACCGAACGAACAAATCAGCTCAAACGATGGACTGAGCATTTTGAACAACATTTCTGAGTCACAAATAGCGATGGCCAACAGAACCCGCAGCGCCAACATTAAGTCGCATTAGCAGCGTCAACTCAGAAGCGCCCTCGCCGGCTGAAACAGAAGCGGTGATCAAGGACATGAAATCCAACAAAGCGCCTGGAATCTAAATATTACATTACTGGTGAGATGCTCAAAACCGACGCTGCCTTGTCAGCACAAATGTTGCACCAACTTTTCGCTGACGTTAGGGATACATCAGCATTCCCGGCCGACTGGATGCAGGGTATCCTTGTAAAGGTTCCGAAGAAAGGAGACCTAACCGAGTGCAGTTACTGGCGTGACATAACATCGATCTGTTCAACCTTCAAAGTACTATACAAAGTGATCCGACGCTACACTCCGACGGCAACAAGCTGGATTCCGATCCGGACGATCATGTGTGGACCACATCACAACGCTACGAATCATACTGGAACAAATCAACGAATTCCAGGACTCTCTTCTGCTGGTGTTCGTTGATTTCGAAAAAGCAATCGACCGACTTAACCGTGAAAACATCTGGGCGGCTCTGACTAGTCCATCTCATCGAAGCGCAATACGAGGCATTTCCGTGCAAGGTCCTGCACGACGGTGTCTTGTCTGATCCAATTCCGGTAACTGCTGGAGTAAGACAAGAATCTTATCACCGCTACTCTTTCTCATCGTAATGGATGAGATCTTGACTTGATCGATTAACTGACAGACCAAACCGAGGATTGCTGTAGAATCCTTTGGAGCACCTAAACGACTTCGACCGGTCAGACGATATTTTTTTTATCGCCCTAAAACAACAAGACATACAGAACAAACTCGACGACGAGGCAGTAGGCCTTAAAGTCAATGTCGGAAAGACCAAGTCGATGGAAATTCACACAGAAAATCGTTACAATTTCGTGGTAGCTGGACAACAGGTTGAGAAAGTGGAGTGGAGTGCTTCCAGTAGGTTTCTTGGTAGCCAGATTACGTCTGATGGTGGTACCAAGAAAGACAACCCGGATCAGAAAATCCCGATTTGCGTTTGCGAGTCTCCGCAACATCTGGCACTCATGCCAGATCTCTTCATGAACGAAAATCCGAATCTTTAACTCAAACTTGATGCATATATGCGGTGACGACGCGAAAACTGCAAGTGTTCGTGAATCTCTGCCTACGGAACACCATCCGCGCTTGGTAGCCTGGCAACTGCATCTCAAACGTGGAACTACATCGCCGGTGTCATCAAAAAGCGTTAGAAATCGTGATTCGGGAACGTAAGTGGAGATGGATTGGGCACACGCTGCGAAGAGATGAAAACGAGATTTGCAGAGATGCGCTTGACTGGAATCCAGATTGGCATCGAAGAAAAGGTAGGCCCAAAAGCTCGTGGTTGCGTAGTCTAGTCGCTGAAATCCGCTCAGTTGATGAGAACCTTGGCTGGCAGCAATTGAAGACGCTGGCTCCGGATCGCCAGCAGTGGAGATCTTTTATCTCAGCCGTACCCTTAGGTAGGTTCATAGGTAGGCAAGAATCGACAAGTAAATTTGTAGAAATAAAAAAGTTCTAACAGTATCTTATATTTTTTTTTTACTTTCTGGATCAATTCCCGGTTACTGAATCCTGTGACCTTGCCACTTCCTTCTTCCGGAAGTTCTTTTGGCTGAAGATGACCCACAAACTTATAAAGGTGTTCGATAACCTGTCGGCCCAGGCTGCTACAAAAACCTACTGTGCAACACAATCCGGGACCTTGGAGGAAGTTTCTTTGCCGTGAGACCTAAGGTGCTCAAAATAATTCTTCCCGTTGAAGGCACCCACCGTAATACGGTGAAGTTTGTACTTTTTTAATGTTTTTTTATTTTTAAATTAAAATAAGATTATTTTTGCAGGATACCCGACCAATCAGATCGAAGCCGGGCATTCGGCTGTTGAAAAACGTTCCTTCACCCCGAAAAACAGAAACCTCAATTGCAGCGATAGTCGGTTTCTGAGGTCAGCATGGACGAGTCAAAATAAAATTGCTGCGAAGAAACCTTAAAACAAATTCTAGAATAAAATATTCAATAAAAAGAAAATGAAGCGCACCGATGACTTTATTCCGAAAAACCCTCTTAAGACATATAACTTCTAAAGTAAACTTTAAGTAAAATATACTATTTACATATAGTTGTACGACCAAAATCAATCGTAGAAATAATGTTGAATCTATCATTTTTACAGTAAAGGGTGATACGGTCAAAATTTGGTCAATGTCAACTTGACGTATTTCTTTCAATTTTGCATTCAAAAAACCTGAACACCCCTCATTTTGGAGATGTGTGTGTAGAATGTTCCTCCTATTTTAATTTTGGAATTCACTCTTCAGTTTTCAAAATGCCGTCCAAGGAAGCAGAGCAGCTTTTAAAAATATTGCTCGCGCATTGCGAAAATCCGAGCTACTCGCGCGTAAAGCTTGCAAAATCGCTAAAAGTTGCCAAATCAACCGTTACAAATGTAATTAAAGTGTTTGGGGAACGTTTGTCGACAGCCAGGAAGTCTGGATCGGGGGGAAATCGAAAACCGGAAGCCGCTGAGACGACAAAGAGAGTTGCCGGTAGTTTCAAGCGAAATCCTAACCTCTTTCTCCGAGATGCCGCAAATAAGCTGGGTGTATCGTCTACAACCGTGCATCGAGCCAAAAACCGAGCCGGACTATCGACTTACAAGAAGGTAGTGACTCCAAATCGCGATGATAAACAAAATACGACGGCCAAAGCGCGACTCCGGAGGCTGTACACGACGATGCTGATGAAGTTTGACTGCGTGGTAATTGACGATGAAACCTCCGTCAAAGCCGACTACAAGCAGCTTCCGGGACAGGAATTTTATACGGCAAAAGGAAGGGGATAGGTAGCAGATATTATCAAGCACATGAGACTGTCAAAGTTCGCGAAGAAATATCTGGTTTGGCAAGCCATCTGTACCTGTCTGTGGCTTGAAAAATAGCATTTTCATAGCTGCCGGGACTATCGACCAAGAAATTTACGTGAAAGAGTGTTTGAATAAACGTCTGCTGCCTTTCCTGAAGAAACACGGTTGTTCCGTACTGTTTTGGCCTGATTTGGCATCTTGCCATTACGGTAAAAAGGCCATGGAGTGGTACGCCGCCAACAACGTGCAGGTGGTGCCCAATCGAGATATACTGGTCTATTGTCAAGTGGAACCTAAAGAAGAACAAAAAAAAACTGCTAAGGACGAGCAGCAGTTCAATGCAAACTGGCTTTCTGCGGCGAAGAAGGTGGACAAGGTGACTGTACAAAATCTGATGGCAGGGGTTAAGCATAAGGCCGGGCAATCCGGATTCGGAAAAGCAGAAGCCTAACTGAATATTTTTCCTGAATTTAATACTAATTAATCTAAAAAAAGAAATTTAATTTTATTTTTTGAATAAACGATTTCACCGATTTACACGCGTTTTCCTTGACCAAATTTTGACCGTATCACCCTTTAAAATAACTCTACCAGTATGGCTGAATATACTTTATTTATTTTTGAATGCACAACATCAATCATACAATTATAGTTTAAGACTTAAAATCAATCAGACAACTCTAGTTGAATCTATTATATGTGATGTTGACCACAAAATACCAATCAGATAATCTAGTATGTAAATAGTTGAAATCTTTAGATTTATAGTTGGACGAAAAGTAATCAAAAATATAGATTAAAATTGGTGGAATAAAGGGTGTACGGAATTAAATTGCGACACACAAAAATATTCAGCAAAATTCACCCGTTCAACTAATCACTTTCAAACTTTCAGGGAGTAAAATAAAACATGTTAAGAATATTTCACCCATGTTGGGATTATTCAATTTCAATTCCATATCCAAATGCACGAACCTTCTTCTTTACACTACCCGTAAGGTCCTGTACAACATTTGGACCAACTTTTTTTGCGTGGCAATTCAAGTTTTCTTCATTTCACTTCTTTGGGATGCTTCCGAAGTGTCTGCTTCACGATGGCCCAGTACTTTTCAGTTGGCCGGAGTACCGGTGCGTTCAGGGGGTTGAGATGCTTCGGCACGAAATTGACCTCCTTAGCCTTATACCACTCCTAAACCTCTTTCGAGTTCGCGCAGACTATATTCGGCCCGAAAATCGTAGGACCATCGTGTGACCTCAGAAGAGGAAGTAGACGCTTTTGGAGACATTCCTTTAGGTACACCTGCCCATTGACCGTTCCAGTTGTTACGAATGGGGTGCTCCGCTTTCCACACGAGCAAATTACTTGCCAAATCATGTATTTTTTGGCAAACTTTGTCATCTTCCGCTTTCTAACGTCCTCAGGGACATCGAACTTATGAAGAGTGGTGAAAAACTGGAGCCCTGGAAGCTGCAAGTAGTCTGCTTTTACGTACGTCTAATAATCCATAACGAGGCAAGGTGGTTTCGTCAACATCTGGATGTAGAGCATCCGTGCACGTGATTTACCTACCATATTCTGCCGTTCATCGCGATTAGACGCCTTTTGGACTTTGTACGTGTATAGTCTTTCTCGCTTTTTTCGCATCTTGCACGAAAGTTTTGGTTAGATTCAGTTTCTTTGCCACATCTCGAACTGAACTGCTGGGATTCCTCTTGAAAGCTTGAACTCCCCGCTTGTGAACCTTAACATTTTACGGAGGTCCATTTTTGCCACATCTTTCTTTCCGATCGATGGTCAAACGTTCGTGGTACCGATTTAGAACACTAGACACCGTACAATGTACCATTCCCAGCTTCTTGTTGATGGCACGATGAGAAAGATCCAGATTTTCGAGGTACGTGCGCAAAATTTATTTGTGCCGCTGCTGTTCATCCGGCTTCATCTTCGCAACGATTGTACATCTGCTAGTGAAACTTATACAGCGTAAACAAATATACTTTGATCTAATTCCACCCAAAATTTCAATAGAAAATACTCAACTGGTAAAAAGTAAGAGCCATTTAAAAGTGGTGCAATTTGATTTCGTACATCCTTTATTGTAGGAAAAACTATACTTTTTTCTCCGTGTTTAGACCACCAGATGAGATTCATCATTTAATTTTTGTTTTAATGGACCGGGACCATGGACCGGGTGAATTATAAAGGTTACCAATTTGTTCTTATTCAAGGCAAATAAGCGGAAATTAAATTAACACTCGATGAGGTCTTGTCCTCTCTTCCCGGTTCGAAACAAAATTTGAGTGATGGAACTTCAACATCTCTTTAAGAGCTACAGCTTGTCCCTCAATCAACTTATGAGCTGGCCTAGTGGTAAGGTGCTTTCGAGCTAATACGGAGGATTAAAGTTCGATTCTCGGTCGGGGATGATTTATTTTTTAAATTTAATTCAAATTGTTCATGATTGTATACTTAGCTTGTAGCAGGCGTAATGAAATCGAAAATCCAATTTTAGAATTGAGTCATACTATCGATATCGCCCGACTTTTATACCCACATGCTAATTTGATAAGTTAATACGATTATTCCTTCTGGTATAAGCATTTTTATGTCCCTGTCGTTTCTGCGGTATACTTAGTGAAATTTCCGGTTTTTTAGAGCGAACTAACCAATGTCAAAATCTTAACACATGATTGGCAAGTTTTCATTTTCCAATAGGACGGTGGTTTACACGATTTCAACTCTCTGCTCTCGAAGGCAGCAATAGATCACTTTAGTAAGCCTTAGTGGCGGATCGCATGGTGGTCAACGGGCCGTGATACATCTTTACCAGTTATCTGACCGCGAATCCGGACCGAAGGTTATCCGGGGGGCGCCGCTATGAAACAAAAAAAAACTAGTGATGTACGCACTCTAAAAATTAGCCAAGTGTGACCACTAACAAATGGGTTTTGACAATTATTGTTAACCCTTGCAGTCCCATTCGTATGATTTTGGTTTTGGATTTCACGCTAACGAAACTAGTTCTCATCGAACAGTGGTGCAGATATTTAGTGTCTTCGGTAACACTGTTCGATTTTACAAGGGGAATGTTTTGGTATAAAAATTATTTCCGAGGGGTCCCCCGATAGTGAGATAAAAATCCAACCTTTTTTGTTATTCAAATTAGGGCTTTGATGTTTTGGACGAAGTTGTCTATAAGATCAAATACATATGTCAAAGTTCTATTATATCTTCCTTTGGAATTACAGTGACAGCAAAAATTATACCTTTAAAATACAGTTAGGTATATAATTCTGAATCGTTGTAGATTGGATGAAATTGCTCGCCGTCTTCGAAACAAAGTTGGAACAAGTCGGCATCTACGATGCTTTATGGTGATCCCAGAAGTTGCTGAAGCTTTGGAAAGTATTAAGTGTTTATTATTTAGTGTCAACATCTTCGATACAATACTACGATTTGTCTACAAAACTTGATGAAAAACATATTTTTGCTTCGAAATTCAAACAGTTGACCCACACTTCGAATTGAGACCGTTTTTCAAATACACAGGAAAGTAGAGGGTCAACAGGCAGTGATTCCCTCCGAGTGACACTCAAAGATTTGGGATAATTACACAATTCCGTTAATTTGGCTAAATTAGTTGGAGTTGTCCGAGAGTGAGCTTTATTTCGTCGTCGTTTCGCACGAAAGTAGCTGCGTCATAAATTATGTTGTAAAACTAAATGCTCGTACGGAATGTGTTGTCACGACGAAAGCAGCACTGGCTAGGGGACAATTGAGATTCGGTCACTTGAGCTAGCCGCAGTCATCCATTGAGAAAAGCGCTAAGCTGAATGAACCTGCCAGGCATTCACATGTGTCCAGATAGGCATGGTTTAGCGAAAGTTAAGCCTAAGCGCAGGCTAGAACAAACAAACCCAATCAAAGAATCAACCGTTTAATTGTCTCTGAAACAAACAAACGAACGAAAAAAAAATGATTTATAATTTCCGCCTTTGATGGAATACCGTGGAAAATGTTGTTGGATTTTGGATCAAAACGATTAGGGGAGTAGAGACAAACATACAAAGGTTGAAAGCGAAACGAAATTAAAAAAAAAGAAATAAGAAAGATAAAAATGAACTATGAAGTGTCATCTTCACGCCTAATGCTTCCAAAAGCAAGTGATTAGAAATATTTATTTTAACGAAAATTGTTCAATGCAAGGCAGAAATGCTTTCTGCTATTCTGTTTTTGTAAAAATGTTTGGAAATGAGAATCAGCTTAAGTCCCGATAAACCCATAGATCAAAAAAGCTACAAGATAACTTCTTATTCAGGCCAAATTGACAAGAAAACACAAAAATGACAAAAATGACAAAAATGACAAAAATGACAAAAATGACAAAAATGACAAAAATGACAAAAATGACAAAAATGACAAAAATGACAAAAATGACAAAAATGACAAAAATGACAAAAATGACAAAAATGACAAAAATGACAAAAATGACAAAAATGACAAAAATGACAAAAATGACAAAAATGACAAAAATGACAGAAATGACAAAAATGACAAAAATGACAAAAATGACAAAAATGACAAAAATGACAAAAATGACAAAAATGACAAAAATGACAAAAATGATAAAAATGACAAAAATGACAAGAATGACAAAAATGACAAAAATGACAAAAATGACAAAAATGACAAAAATGACAAAAATGACAAAAATGACAAAAATGACAAAAATGACAAAAATGACAAAAATGACAAAAATGACAAAAATGACAAAAATGACAGAAATGACAAAAATGACAAAAATGACAAAAATGACAAAAATGACAAAAATGACAAAAATGACAAAAATGACAAAAATGACAAAAATGACAAAAATGACAAAAATGACATAAATGATAAAAATGACAAGAATGACAAAAATGACAAAAATGACAAAAATGACAAAAATGACAAAAATGACAAAAATGACAAAAATGACAAAAATGACAAAAATGACAAAAATGACAAAAATGACAAAAATGACAAAAATGACAAAAATGACAAAAATGACAAGAATGACAAAAATGACAAAAATGACAAAAATGACAAAAATGACAAAAATGACAAAAATGACAAAAATGACAAAAATGACAAAAATGACAAAAATGACAAAAATGACAAAAATGACAAAAATGACAAAAATGACAAAAATGACAAAAATGACAAAAATGACAAAAATGACAAAAATGACAAAAATGACAAAAATGACAAAAATGACAAAAATGACAAAAATGACAAAAATGACAAAAATGACAAAAATGACAAAAATGACAAAAATGACAAAAATGACAAAAATGACAAAAATGACAAAAATGACAAAAATGACAAAAATGACAAAAATGACAAAAATGACAAAAATGACAAAAATGACAAAAATGACAAAAATGACAAAAATGACAAAAATGACAAAAATGACAAAAATGACAAAAATGACAAAAATGACAAAAATGACAAAAATGACAAAAATGACAAAAATGACAAAAATGACAAAAATGACAAAAATGACAAAAATGACAAAAATGACAAAAATGACAAAAATGACAAAAATGACAAAAATGACAAAAATGACAAAAATGACAAAAATGACAAAAATGACAAAAATGACAAAACTGACAAAAATGACAAAAATGACAAAAATGACAAAAATGACAAAAATGACAAAAATGACAAAAATGACAAAAATGACAAAAATGACAAAAATGACAAAAATGACAAAAATGACAAAAATGACAAAAATGACAAAAATGACAAAAATGACAAAAATGACAAAAATGACAAAAATGACAAAATTGACAAAAATGACAAAAATGAAAAAATTACAAAAATTACAAAAAATATAAAAATTTAAAAAATGACAAAAATGATGAAATGACAAAAATGACAAAAATTACAAAAATTACAAAAACTACAAAAATTACAAAAACTACAAAAATTTAAAAAATCACAAAAATTACAAAATTCCCAAAATTACAAAAATTACTAATATTACAAAAACAACAAAATTTACAAAAATTACAAAAAAAAACAAACATTACAAAAATGACAAAAATTACAAAAATAACAAAAATTACAAAAATTACAAAAATTACAAAAATTACAAAAATTACAAAAATTTCAAAATTTTCAAAAATTTCAAAAATTACAAAAATTACAAAAATTACAAAAAATGACAAAAATTATAAAAATAACATAAATAACAACAATGACAAAAAATATAAAAATTTCAAAAATTACAAAAATCACAAAAACTACAAAAGATACCATAATTGCAAAAATGACAAAAATGACAAAAATGACAAAAATTACAAAAATTTAAAAAAAATTAAAAAAATGACAAAAATTAGAAAAATTACAAAAATAACAAAAATTATAAAAATTACAAAAATTACAAATATTACAAAAAATTTCAAAAGTTACAAAAATTACAAAAATTACAAAAGTAGCAAATATTAAAAATATCAAGAATTACAAAATTTTTAAAAATTACAAATATTTAAAAAAATACAAAAATTACATAAATTACAATAATTAGAAAAATTACAAAAATTACAAAAATTACAAAAATTACAAAAATTAAAAAAATTACAAAAATTACAAAGATTACAAAAATTACAAAAAATTACAAAATTACAAAATTTTTAAAAATTACAAATATTTAAAAAAATACAAAAATTACATAAATTACAATAATTAGAAAAATTACAAAAATTACAAAAATAACAAAAATTAAAAAAATTACAAAAATTACAAAGATTACAAAAATTACAAAAAATTACAAAATTACAAAAATTACAAAAATTTTAAAAATTTTAAAAATTACAAAAATTACAAAAATTACAAAAATTACAAAAATTACAAAAATTACAAAAATTACAAAAATTACAAAAATTACAAAAATTACAAAAATTACAAAAATGACAAAAATGACAAAAATGACAAAAATGACAAAAATGACAAAAATGACAAAAATGACAAAAATGACAAAAATGACAAAAATGACAAAAATGACAAAAATGACAAAAATGACAAAAATGACAAAAATGACAAAAATGACAAAAATGACAAAAATGACAAAAATGACAAAAATGACAAAAATGACAAAAATGACAAAAATGACAAAAATGACAAAAATGACAAAAATGACAAAAATGACAAAAATGACAAAAATGACAAAAATGACAAAAATGACAAAAATGACAAAAATGACAAAAATGACAAAAATGACAAAAATGACAAAAATGACAAAAATGACAAAAATGACAAAAATGACAAAAATGACAAAAATGACAAAAATGACAAAAATGACAAAAATGACAAAAATGACAAAAATGACAAAAATGACAAAAATGACAAAAATGACAAAAATGACAAAAATGACAAAAATGACAAAAATGACAAAAATGACAAAAATGACAAAAATGACAAAAATGACAAAAATGACAAAAATGACAAAAATGACAAAAATGACAAAAATGACAAAAATGACAAAAATGACAAAAATGACAAAAATGACAAAAATGACAAAAATGACAAAAATGACAAAAATGACAAAAATGACAAAAATGACAAAAATGACAAAAATGACAAAAATGACAAAAATGACAAAAATGACAAAAATGACAAAAATGACAAAAATGACAAAAATGACAAAAATGACAAAAATGACAAAAATGACAAAAATGACAAAAATGACAAAAATGACAAAAATGACAAAAATGACAAAAATGACAAAAATGACAAAAATGACAAAAATGACAAAAGTGACAAAAATGACAAAAATGACAAAAATGACAAAAATGACAAAAATGACAAAAATGACAAAAATGACAAAAATTTCAAAAATTACAAAAATTACAAAAATGACAAAAATGACAAAAATGACAAAAATGACAAAAATGACAAAAATGACAAAAATGACAAAAATGACAAAAATGACAAAAATGACAAAAATGACAAAAATGACAAAAATGACAAAAATGACAAAAATGACAAAAATGACAAAAATGACAAAAATTACAAAAATTACAAAAATTACAAAAATTACAAAAATTACAAAAATTACAAAAATGACAAAAATGATAAAAATGACAAAAATGACAAAAATGACAAAAATGACAAAAATGACAAAAATGACAAAAATGACAAAAATGACAAAAATGACAAAAATGACAAAAATGACAAAAATGACAAAAATGACAAAAATGACAAAAATGACAAAAATGACAAAAATGACAAAAATGACAAAAATGACAAAAAAGACAAAAATTACAAAAATTACAAAAATGACAAAAATGACAAAAATGATAAAAATGACAAAAATGACAAAAATGACAAAAATGACAAAAATGACAAAAATGACAAAAATGACAAAAATGACAAAAATGACAAAAATGACAAAAATGACAAAAATGACAAAAATGACAAAAATGACAAAAATGACAAAAATGACAAAAATGACAAAAATGACAAAAATGACAAAAATGACAATAATGACAAAAATGACAAAAATGACAAAAATGACAAAAATGACAAAAATGACAAAAATGACAAAAATGACAAAAGTGACAAAAATGACAAAAATGATAAAAATGACAAAAATGACAAAAATGACAAAAATGACAAAAATGACAAAAATGACAAAATTGACAAAATTGAAAAAAATGACAAAAATGAAAAAATTACAAAAATTACAAAAAATACAAAAATTTAAAAAATGACAAAAATGATGAAATGACAAAAATGACAAAAATTACAAAAATTACAAAAACTACAAAAATTACAAAAACTACAAAAATTTAAAAAATCACAAAAATTACAAAATTCCCAAAATTACAAAAATTACTAATATTACAAAAACAACAAAATTTACAAAAATTACAAAAAAAAAACAAACATTACAAAAATGACAAAAATTACAAAAATAACAAAAATTACAAAAATTACAAAAATTACAAAAATTACAAAAATTACAAAAATTTCAAAAATTTCAAAAATTACAAAAATTACAAAAATTACAAAAAATGACAAAAATTATAAAAATAACATAAATAACAAAAATGACAAAAAATATAAAAATTTCAAAAATTACAAATATCACAAAAACTACAAAAGATACCAAAATTGCAAAAATGACAAAAATGACAAAAATGACAAAAATTACAAAAATTAAAAAAAAATTAAAAAAATGACAAAAATTAGAAAAATTACAAAAATAACAAAAATTATAAAAATTACAAAAATTACAAATATTACAAAAAATTTCAAAAGTGACAAAAATTACAAAAACTACAAAAGTAGCAAACATTAAAAATATCAAGAATTACAAAATTTTTAAAAATTACAAATATTTGAAAAAATACAAAAATTACATAAATTACAAAAATTAGAAAAATTACAAAAATTACAAAAATGACAAAAATTACAAAAATTACAAAGATTACAAAAATTACAAAAATTACAAAATTACAAAAATTACAAAAATTTTAAAAATTACAAAAATAACAAAAATTACAAAAATTACAAAAATTACAAAAATTACAAAAATTACAAAAATTACAAAAATTACAAAAATTACAAAAATTACAAAAATTACAAAAATTACAAAAATTACAAAAATTATAAATATTACAAAAATTATAAAAATTACAAAGAAATACAAAAATTACAAAAATTACAAAAATTACAAAAATTACAAAAATTACAAAAATTACAAAAATTACAAAAATTACAAAAATTACAAAAATTACAAAAATTACAAAAATTACAAAAATTACAAAAATTACAAAAATTACAAAAATTACAAAAATTACAAAAATTACAAAAATTACAAAAATTACAAAAATTACAAAAATTACAAAAATTACAAAAATTACAAAAATTACAAAAATTACAAAAATTACAAAAATTACAAAAATTACAAATATTACAAAAATTACAAAAATTACAAAGAAATACAAAAATGGCAAAAAACACAAAATTATTTTACATTACAAAAATGACAAAGATTACAATAATGAAGCATTATTTATTTATTATATTTTCAATCCAGGAATGCTTACTACGTGATTTGCGTGTGAACTATATAAAAAGGTATTTTCCTAAGGTAAGTACTCAAATCCAGTGCAAAGCTGAATTTAGGTGTAAGAATAGTCTTAGAAAATGCAGATTGATAAAAAGTTCGGAAAAGGTTACCTTGAATACCGGTCAAGAATTCGATGTTGTTTTTGCAATCTTAAGATGCCAAAAGGTTACAAACTTCGATAACTATAAGAGATTTGTTTCTTTCATTTATTTAGCTGTCGGAATGCTTATGACAAATCCCATCAATGAAATTAGTTCAAATAAACTTCTTCTAAAATTCATACAGTAAAAGGTTAAAAAAAACTTTTATCTGTAATCTCCAAAGCTTTTAACTGCTGGCTACTCAACCCCATTTTTTATATCAAAAGTACAAACTCTTCAACATACGATATTTTCTATTAATAACTCTTGTTTTGTTCGTGGTATTTTATTGAAAGCTGCGATTAATGCAATTGACATTGATAAGTGTTCCGTATGGGTAACAAATTATACTTTATTAATTTACTCTCAACTAGCTATTCAAACAAAGTAATTGAACGATAAAGCGGATATAAAATAGATGCGCTTGGATTAGCAGATTTATCCCATTCAAGTTGGGTATCTAGAGAGTATCATCGTAATATTGAACATGCAGTTTGGAGGTTATTCCCTTATTTTGTTGCTAGGAGCCGCAATTGGAGCTTCCTGTACGCCTCAAGAGCGGGATCACCGCTGTCCGGAAGACAACTCGGCGATACACCTGAAACATACAGCCCTCTGCGAAAAATATTTGATCTGCGTCCATGGCCAGTTGGTGGAAATGTCTTGCCCGGATACATTGTGGTGGAACGACGATCTCAAAACCTGCGTCCCGGAAGCAGAATCAGGCTGCACTCCTCAGCCACTCGGAAATCGCAGGTTCCCTACATCGTCGGCTGATATTTGAGGGAACCTTGATGGCACATGCAAATTAAACGAATTTTGTCAATTTATTTGTATTGTTAAAGGATTTAACAACTTTCTGTAAATGAAGTTTCCATCTTAAATAAAGTTTGAACGTTTGACTAGTGTTTTACATCCAAAATCATAGAATTGTTTCCTTTTTTATTATTTGCGACCTTTCAATTTTTTTGGACATTGAAACGATGTTTATTCGCATTTAGTTTATAAAAAAAATTAATGTTGTTGTAGATCAGGCATGTCAAACTGGGGGTTTGCGGGCCGCATGCGGCCCGCGGCCTTGGTCAATGCGGCCCGCGTAGCCCCGTATAAAATTGACACAAAAATAACACCACTGATTTTTATGTAAAATATGTAAGGTTGATTTCGAAAAACTATAAGAGGTTAGATTACAGTATAATTTACCTTTGGAAAAGCTGGCTAGTCTAGTAAAGGATAGTGCACCAACTATGTTTGGGGCTAAAAATGGCGTTGGTGCAAAACTGCTTGCAAAAATAAGAGAGACCTATAGCAATTTCAAATTTGCTAATTTTCAATGTATTATTCACCAAGAGGCATTATGCGCAAAGCAATTAAAGTTCCAACATGTGCTAAAACCAGTTTCAGATACTATAAATTTTATCCGTTCCCGTGGCTTGAATCATCGCCAATTTTCGACATTGCTGGAAGACATTGGACGTGAATTCGATTGTGTTCCCTGCTACACAGAAGTACGCTGGCTTTTCTGCCACAAAATATTAAAAAGATTTTTTTTTTGCTACGAGAGGAAATAATATTATTTTTGGAAATGAAAGGTGAACCTGTTGAACATTCTCAAACAGACTACTGGGTTCAGGATTTTGCATTTGCCGTTGATCTCTCACTGGCCACCTGCAAGATTTGAACAGGGTTGCTAGCGATTTTTCGTTTTGAAATTCCAAAGTTTTTCCCGGTTTTTTTCCAGGTTATAAATGATGATTTTCCCATTTAATATACTGTTTTTTTTTAAATATAAAATCATGGTGAATTAAAAAAAAATTACTGTAAAGGGCGTCAAATTTCTATCAATTGTATTCCCAAAACTTCTCGGTTAGAAATCATGAAAAATACTTTGACGTCTTCTAACACGTAGTTTTTTCGTATCAATTTTTTTCATGATTTTTTAAAACGAATCTAAAGAAATTGGCCTCTATTCGTTGTTTTGCTCCACAATTTCAAAAGTTTTGCAAAAAATGAGGTCAATTGATCTTGAAACTTTATTGTAGCACTTTTGAGCCACTGTGAAATTTTTTAGAATTTTTATAGAGTTCTAGAGAAAATTGTATAGTTTGTATAGAAATATGTAAAGAAATAAATCGAAACATAATATCAAATAAGCTTGTCAACTTGAATGGGTATTTGTCTTACAAAATCTAAAACCATTACAATGCAGGAATATATTAGTTGTTATCTGAATGCGGGTAAATTTTGTGTGCACATCCGAAGACATGTTTGAAAACAAATTTTTTTTCTCAATACAAAACAATTAATAACTTTAGTAGTGCTTGTAAATATAGCACACTTGCGGAGAGCGAAAAAATTAGATATCTCATATTGCCCCGCGAATTGTTAAAAAAGCGATTCAAACTTTGTTTGTTTACTAATGAACGAAAATAAGCTTTTATGAGATAAATCTATATCAAGACTGCCAAAAACTATTCTTAAAGGTAGAAATAATTTAGAAAATATTTTTGAAATTCCGTGAAAAAATCTCAAACATGACAATTTTCCCGGTGAGGTGCCGAAATTCCCAGTTTTTTTCCCGGTTTCCCGTTGACGAGATGAAATTCCAAAGTTTTTCCCGGTATTCCCGGTTCGCTAGCCACCCTGTTTGAACTTAAAACTTCAAAGAAAAGAAAAAAAATATCATACTGCTTGTGATGGTGTAAAAAACTTTCAAGCAAAGTTACGGTTATGGATCAACCAAATTTCCAAATAAAACCTTGAGGCTGCATCATTTGATGAATACGCACTTCACATAGAATCGTTTCTAGATACATTCAAAAGCCGTTTTCGTGACTTTAATTTATACAAGCGAGAATTTTCGTTTTGTGTATCTCCATTTTCTTTTGCTCCTGAAAATGCTGCTGATAATTTGCAACTAGAGTTGATAGAGCTTCAGTGCGATTCTTTATTAAAAGCGAAATACATTGAAACAGCCACTTCAATGTATTTCGCTTTTAATCAAACCAAAATTTTACAGCTATTTGCCTGAACTCTACATTGAGTTTCGAAAATTTGTTGCCAGAATTTTTGCTATGTTTGCAAGTACCTATCTATGTGAGCAGTTTTTTCCATAATGAAAGCTACAAAAACTCCTCATCGTTCGAGAATATCTGATACAAATTTATCATCAATAATGAAAGTGTCAGTGACAAATAAACTTCAACCTGATATTTTTAAACTAGTATCTCAGAAAAGATGTCAAGCATCAGGACAATTAAACATTAAAAGCTTTAATAAAAAATTAAGGCAAAATTTCATTTCAAGTTTACTTAATAATTTTCCATTGTATTGCACCTAATCTCCGCGAAAATAATATGTTATGTTTTCTAACTGCGGCCCTCTACGTCATAGAAAATTTTTAATGCGGCCCGCACACCTAAACGAGTTTGACATGCCTGTTGTAGATGCTGAAGTTTGGTTCACGTAATTTTGTAACTTCAAATGACCCTTAAACTTAAAAACCGTTAAAGTCCTAGAGCAACTAAGCCGTAAAGTATCCTCCTAAAAATCAAACAATATTTCATGCTTAGATAAACTGCAGCAAATCAACCGATCAATGCCATCAAATTTACTTACTCAGGTATAAGGGTGCAGAAAAAAAAAATTTGCAACCATTAGACCAAAACAAAATAAAAGATGTGCAATAATGATTATGCAAAACGAGGATCACTTCCCGGATATACCGAGAGACGTGTTATTCACTTTACCCGTCCGGATTCCAGGACACAAAAATGAAGGGTCCCTGGAAGTTTGTGATCTATTCATCGTCCCCTAGCAAATGATTTGTGTAGCATTTTTGTGTGGAAAATCCTTCTAAGGGGTCCGTTTCGCCTCAACCTAGTTTTAAATCTACCCGTACCCTTACCTTCGATTCAAAAAACGGCACACCATTATCGGTGAATCGAATTTACCTTTTGGCGAAAAATATATCATTATCCCGCCGCCGTTGTCGTCGATGCCTCTACTCAGCTCAAGCAAAATCTGCACCATCTAGCTGTAGAGGAATCTTAAGAGCAACAAAAAAAAGGATACACACTCCGACAGGATTCTATCCTCGTTCGAAGGTGCTTCTTCCAATGAAGCGCACCTAGGCAAAGGCTAAGGCGCTGAATGAATGAGAAAAAAAACGCACACACGAAAAAAGGGTGAAGACGATCTCCCGTTTCGTCAATGACAGTATCATCCCCTTATTATGCATATACTGCGGGGTCATCTTTTGCATATATTTAATTTCCCGAGAGCTGAGTGTTGGCAGCATGTAAAAAAGGGTAAGATTTTCCCAGGATCTTCCTCGGGAAGAAGAATACTGTGGTAAGACTCCGGGAAGGGTAAGATAGAAATTGCACGGGATCCTAGCTGGGGTGAGTGAGACACGATGCAGGTAGATGAAACCTTTCTTGGAATGTTATTCATATATTATAACAAAATGGAAAAATCAATGATTCTTCTTTTCAAATGATGAGTTGGTACAATAGACTAAGACCCTGGGGTCCAAAGAGTTTCGTATTGGTTCAAAACTCATCCATGATTTTGTGCAGCATTTTCGAATAACATTTACATTACATATGTTATTTTTAACTTTGGAGTTTGTATGGAAAAATTCAATATTTTGTTCTGAAAAATCAACATTTTTTTTGGTGGCACTAAGCCTACGAATGTTTTTTGTGCCAATTTATAAATTCTTTAACGGAAATTTTCCGCTAAACAACTATGTTGAAAATTGTTTCTTCGATTCTTTTCAGGCAAAAATGTTATTATCTGTTGGATAGAAAGAAAGAAATGACCGACCTGGAACTTTGGCAACGACTTTTAGCATGAAAACACGGACACGAATTGGAACTTGGAACGTTTTAACCCTTGCTCAACAAGGCAAACTGGAACAACTTGCTAGAGTAAGCTTGCCAGATTGCCCGGTTTTATCCGGGTTTGCCCGGATATTTGATGCAAAATTTCGATAAAGTCCGGTCCGGCCCGGTTGCCCGGATATCGTGAAAAAAGTCCGGATATTGCCCGGATTTTTTCACAATTTTCACAAAGAAACCTAAAAAAATCAAAGTTTTTGAGTAAGTTTTAGCAAAATCGATTAACGGTATGAAAATTTTCAACGGTTGTTTCAAATAATTTCGGTGATTTACTTTTATAAACCTTTAAATATTTAAGTGTTCCAAAAAGTTTTTGGAAATCTGCAATTACATTAATAAAATATTAATTTCAATTTTTGTTTGCATTTTTCTTTGCTTTTATGTATAATTACACCTGATTTTGCCCGGTTTCTGCCCGGTTTTTGGATTTAAAAAATTGAAATCCATGCCCGGATTTTGCCAGGTTTTTTTGAAAAAATGCCCGGAATTGCTAGGCCCGGATGAGGGTGGAAAAAATTCTGGCAACCTTATGCTAGAGAGACTAGCCGCCTCAAGCATGAAATTTTGGGACTGAGCGAAGTCCGTTGGCCTAATACTGGAGAACCCAAGACACAATCCGGGCGAGTCCTGCTTTACTCTGGCATACGAGGAGAACATGCTACTCGGGAACGAGGAGTTGGTTTCCTGTTAAGCCCGCAGGCCTACGCGGCCCTAATCAGATGGGAACCGATAAACGAAAGAATAATCGTAGCCAGATTTAGAACACGGGTTAGAAACCTTACAATGGTCCACTGTTATGCGCAAACTGACGTTGCCGATTTGCAGGAGAAAGAGCAGTTTTACAGTCAACTGAACAGCGTGGTTGAGAGAATTCCGAAGGGTGACATTCAAATCCATTTGGGCGACTTCAACGCAAAGATTGACTCCGACAATCAGGACTTTGAGCGCATCATGGGGCGCCATGGTCTAGGACAGATGAGCGAAAACGGAGAGCTGTTTGTAGAATTTTGTGGCAGCAACAACATGGTGATCGGTGGATCGCTCTTCCCCCATCGACCAGCACATAAGGTCATTTGGGTATCCCGAGATGGCCGAACAGAAAATCGAATTAACCTCATCTGCATCAGCCGAAAATGGAGAAGGAGCCTTCTTGGTGTCCGCAACAAACGAAGCGCAGACATTGCATCTGACCATCACCTCGTCCTTAGCGAGATACGACTGAGAGTTGCGCGTGTCCAACGGCGCGAGGAGAAAGTCGGGTGTCGATACGACGTCCGCCGGTTGGAGAATCCAGAGGTGAAAAGGGCATAGGTTGAACAGCTAGAATCCCGAGCCTCGGAATTGCCGACAGACGGAACAGTCGAAGAACAGTGGTGTGGAATCAAGAATGCCTTTATCACGACGAGCCATGGTACTCTCGGTAAAGTTCGTGGAAGAAGAAGTGAATGGATGTCGGATGAAACTTGGAGGATGGTCGATGATCGGAGAAAGGCGAAAGTCGGAATTGAGCAGGCATGTACCGGGTCAGCCAAAGCAGCCGCCCGCTTACGATATGCGGAGCTGGACGAGACAAGAGAGCCTGGACAAACTCCCTAGCCGAAGAGGGAGAAAGAGCCGCGGCCCATGGAGATATCCGATTACTTTATGACATTTCTCGCCGCCTCAGTGGTGCAAGGACTAATGCAAGAATGCCGCTGAAAGACCGAGCAGGTCAGTTATTAACCGATTGAACAGATCAGCTCAAACGATGGACTGAGCACTTCGAACAACTCTTCCGAGTCACGAATAGCGATGGCCAACATTTTCCGCAGCTCGAAGCGCCAACAGTGAGTCGCATAAATGGCGTCAACTCGGAAGCACCTTCGCTGGCTGAAATAGAATCGGCAATCAAAAACATGAAATCCAACAAAGCACCTGGGATCGATTGCATCCCTGCTGAGATGCTGAAAGCCGACCCTGAACTGTCAGCACAAATGTTGCACCGTCTTTTCGCTGACATCTGGGATACTGCCACATTCCCGGCCGACTGGATGCAGGGTATCCTCGTAAAGGTCCCGAAGAAAGGAGACCTGACAGAGTGCGGTAACTGGCGAGGCATAACGTTGATCTGTACAACCCTCAAAGTACTCTGCAAAGTGATCCTGAACAGGATCCAGGAGAAAATCGACGGTACACTCCGACGGCAATAAGCTGGATTCCGATCCGGACGATCATGTGTAGACCACATCACAACGCTACGAATCATACTGGAACAAATCAACGAATTCCAGGACTCTCTTCTGCTGGTGTTCGTTGATTTCGAAAAAGCATTCGACCGACTGAACCATGAAAACATCTGGGCGGCTCTAAGGTGAAGAGGAGTACCAGAGAAACTAGTCCATCTCATCGAAGCACAATACGAGGCATTTTCGTGCAAGGTCTTGCACGACGGTATCTTGTCCGAACCAATCCCGGTAACTGCTGGAGTGAGACAAGGATGTATATTATCACCGCTACTTTTTCTAATCGTAATGGATGAGATTCTTACTGGATCGATAGACTGTGTACCGAACCGAGGATTGCCGTGGAATCCTTCAACAATGGAGCAGCTGAACGACCTTGACCTGGCTGACGATATTGTTTTGCTCGCCCAAACACAACCGGACAAGCAGAGCAAACTCGACGACCTCACCGAAAGTTCCAAGGCAGCAGGTCTCAAAGTCAATGTCGGAAAGACCAAGTCGATGGAGATTAACACAGAAAATCCCTCCAGTTTCATGGTAGCTGGGCAACAAGTTGAGAAAGTGGAGTGCTTCCAGTATCTTGGTAGCCAGATAACGCCTGATGGTGGTACCAGGAAAGACATCGAAACCCGCATCAGAAAATTTCCTTTGAAGAATTTATGAATTTGCACCCGAACCTTTAGCTGGCTCTGCTGCACAGAAGAATGAAAAATTATGCTGATTTGTGCGCTTTGATTCAATACTCGTTTTCGAATTCTGTTATCAGCAACGAATTAATTTCAACATGACTTGATGCATGACCTCTCCTCTAAAGAGTTAAGATCCCACATCTCATCGTGTTGGAAAAGATTCACACTACTTGCGCAACTACTTGCTTTGCAAATCATTCCAGAAAGTGCAAAGATAAAAAAACGAGTTGTCGACGACACTTTCTCTGGTCGCACATGCGAATCAGGGAAGAAAACCCGCTGAGCCATGTGTGAAACCCAGACTTCTACGACACCTATAGTGTTGCGGATCGTATGGTACCAAATCGTAAATCCAGTTTGACCGGTCTTCTTCACACGAGATTTTTGCAGAACACTTCCCTAAACGCGTGTTGAACCCTGACACCTCTGGAACTACACTGTGCCTCGTTTGACACCTCTTGTGCCTGACAACTCTCTAAGTGTTGCGGGACATGGAGAATGTGATCCAGAACCGACTCCAGTAGTACACTGCAAGTGAGGGCGGACTCTCGGAGAAACAGGTTGGTTTCCGTGGAGGACGCAGCACCGTAGATGCCATCCACTCTGCCATTGAGGTAGCGGACAGAGCCAAGCTCGAAGAGGAGAGGGCTCCGTTTTTGCGCATTGGTCATTCTGGGCATGAAGAACGCCTTCAACAGCGTCAGTTGGACATCAGTTGCGACGTCGTTCATCCAAATGAGGGTCCCGTCATATCTGTATAGGCTAGTGAAAAGTTACTTCCACAATCGACAACTACAGTATATGACCGGTGAGGGCTTACGAATACAAAAAGTTCCGACGGGTGTGCAACAGGAGTTAATTCTTGGGCCGGTCATGTGAAACATCAAGTACGATGAGCTTCCCATCGGAAGCTGAACTAGTGAGATTTGCGGATGATGTAGTCCTCTTGGCGAGAGGCTCCTCGATAGCAGAAGTACAGTTACTTGCCACAGTAAATATCCTGGCACTTGAAAGCTGAAGTGCCGAGTGCCTGCATCCAACCCACCACAAAACCGAGATGGTGTTGATCACCATCCTGATCTCACCCCAAACAGGTACCATTGCAGTTGGACCGTGTGATATCGTGTCCAAACGCTCAATTAAGTACCTAGGGGTGATGACTCAGTTTCACGAGTCATGTCGATTACGTGTGTAAAAGAGTGGCAATAACCACGGCCTCAATCACACGGATGATGTCGAACTCTACGGCAATCCTATACTGTCAAGCGTGACTACGGTAATCTAGCGGTATGGAGCAGCGGCCTGGAGACAGGCCCTGAGAAGACATTGTAACAGCGGCTGATGAACCTGCAGGTTATCAGTGGATATCAGACCATCTCGTCCGAAGACACCTGCGTAGTGGCGGGCGTCATGCCCATCTCGGTTTGACTAGAGGAGGATGTTTATTGCTACGACAATAAAAGTAGGACTTGATGTCGGACTGGCAGCAGCTGTGAGACAGATGGACCCATCGTCTGATCCCGCACATCGGGAGTTGGGTCGGAAGAAGACATATGAAGTTGACTTCCACATGACGCAATTCCTGACTGGTCATGGATGCTTCATGAAGTATCACTACCGGTTTGTGGAGACAAATAAGAAACACCCGACTATTTTGTGTTTGCCTGTACGAAATTTTCGGCAGTACGAACCAACATACTTGCCGTCAGTAGGCCCGACACGACAGCAGACAACGTGGTTATGAGGATGTGTACGGGCTCCAACACTTGGCACGCGGTCAACGATGGGTTCACCCGGATTTTGACTGCCCTACAAATGAGCTGGAGTAAACGGCAGTCCGCGAACGGTGTAAGATGACTCCATCGAAGGGGAGCATATGAGTAGTGTGCGTCCGATCCCTTGATCGAAGCTACATAGATAAGGCATCATATTCTGCGTAGCGGGAATGTCATGAGTGCGGGAAGTATCCGAGTAGTGCCGCTTCCTAAGGGGGAAACTATTGGGATAATACTTTACCTACCTCGTAGACGACCTGGCTGCAAAAGGGTCAACCACTGTCGGGGGAAACCCATGGGTAGAATGGTTTTCGATGCCAGGGAGTCTCTCGAGTCGGTGTAGGATGGCGTCACTGTCAGGAAACATCCGAATCGAAGCGTTCAAAGTCACGAAAGTGTGCCGTGACAATCCTACAGTTGACAGCCGGAGGGATAGAAGACGTCCAGACAACGCTCGGAGTATACTGACCCCATCACCGGGGGCCTATCGAGTAAATAGTGTGCGCCCAACTCCACGGTTTGATGCTACAAAGATAAGGCAGCATCTTCTTCGTAGCGGATGCCCAGGGTTCTCCGCGTAGGATGCTTCACCTTATGGGAATATCCGAGTAGTGCGGTTCCTAACGACCAAAGCTGTGGGGATGAGATTTAACCTTCTTCGCAGTGGAAATTGCTGATAAAGGTTTATTCCACTATCGGTGAATACCCACGGGTAGGGTGTCTTTCGACGCCGGGTGAGCCATACGAGTCGGAGTAGAATGACGTCTTCGTCCGGAATCATCCAAGTAGTTACGTTAAGTACAGCGCATATGCTGTGCCAGACGCGAGCCTAGGATAAGCTGCTCTCGAAGGGTACCCGACGGGCATAAAGGTGGCAAACCTCGAATCGTGGAGATAAGAGGTTGGACTTCGAGTCTTTAGAGGAAAGTCCGGCCTCGAATTTTCAGGAGGAGAGTTTTGTGTGGTCAACCCCGAGTTTCCACGATAAGAGATCGGGGGTCCCAAGTCGTAATAGGAGAGGTCAGGCCTCTAATCAGGGGTATAAGTAGTCATTTCGAGTCAATACGAGGAGAGGTCAGATCTCGAATCGCTAGAGGACAGATCAGGCCTTGAATTTGCCAGAGAAGAGGTAAACCTCGAGTCGATGCAAGGATGGGTCGCATCTCGAGCCGTTAGAGGAGAGATCTGGTCTCGAGTCGCGAAAAGAAAAGGATTGTGTGGGAATCTCGAGTCATTGCGAGGAGATGTCGGTTCTCAAGCCGTTAGAGAAGAGTTCAGGCGTCGAGTCGTAAGTATGAGAGGTTTTTCTGAAAGTGATCTCGTTAATGAGTATTTCCCTGGAGCGCACTAGCGCGAATAGACCTTCCACTTTTGAAGTATAGTGTATTAAACAGTTCAAGGTGGGAACTAGGTCTGCGGCTCCTATTGGAGTTTAGGGAGTATGATCATAATGTGGTTTTTAATTCTTTCGTAGAATCAACATTATCAATGAAGTGGACTATATTACGACTTATTACTTATTTCTCACATTAACGGGCGGCTGAATTGTTAACCGTGATCCATATCCGATGTTGGTCGTGTAAAAAATGGCCGACCCTGGAGCAATTTGGCTCGACCCTTCGGAAAAGCTACTTTGTTTCAAAGGAAAAACTCGAATGTTTTGGATTACTGTACTGATGTCAGTGCGCGCAAAATTGCCATGTTAGGGTTGTAATTGCAAGATTGATCGCTTTTGCATCAACAACGCGTAACGATTCTTCATATTTAAAATAAAATTGGAAGATTTCCAGATTTCTAGAATTTAATGTTCATACTTTTTTGATCGACAGAAAAATACCGAATAGCCAGAAAAATTGTTTCTATAGAATTCATGCAATTGAGCTGCATTTAACAAATTCCAATACTTTTCCTTCAGTGCCAAACAAAACCACCAACCAGGTAGGGTGGAAGAAGAGTAACATGTGAGGAAATTTTAATATCCTTGCGCAAACATCCTTGCGCCAAAGTTGCGCACCTTGATCGTAAAAAGCCTCTGCTGGCTGGGTTGCAAGATTAATGCGTCTTCGTCTTCGTCGTCTCCGAATCAACCCTTTGCCTTCGGTGCTAAAAGGGGGAAAGTCGAGTTGAGTCGAGCCGAAATAGAACAAAAACAAAACGAGGACGCGCACCTTTTTGCATACGCGTGAATCCTTGGGCCGCCGTAGGGAAGGATAAAAAAAACATTGTGAATCTTCAACCGTTTTTACTCTCTCTTATTCTTCGTTCTACGCTCATGCAAATAAATCGATAATTCATTGTGCTCGGCTCCGAAAACGGTGCAAACTATCTGTCATCTTTCCCCGTCGTTTTCCTTCGTTAGCTTCGAAAGAATCCTTGAGGTTTCTCTCCGAACGGGAAGAACAAATCCTTTCGGGGTTTCCTTGCCGGCTTGGGTTGGGTGGGAAAAATTATAATAAAATTTGCAAACTTTGGGAAACCCAGGACCCGAAAGATGCAGTTTGGCTTCGTTTTATTATCTCAGCATTCTAAACCCGTTCGTTCAGTTGATGATCTTCGGGTTCCGTTACAGGTAAATGAGATTTCATCGCGCAAGGAGATGCACCCGTTCGTTGATTTGTTGTTGCTGCATTGCATGCATATTTGAGATAGGTGATTTGGGTAAATTGTCAGCTTAAAGGGCCCTCGTCGCTTCGATGCTTTCTCCCTACGTCTTCCGAGTGTTCGGGATTAATCGCGATCGAGGGTATTTAAATTAATTGATTTTGTAACGGAATTTTTGCATATGAACACATATCCAGGTGGTGAATCTTCCCTTTAAACGGGTGCGCGGTGGCGGTTTTTCTAACGGTTTTTTCTGCTTCCGCTCCAGACGTTTACGCGCCATTTTTAAAGGGATCCCCAAGAAATGCAGCGCGACCTTGCCGATGAAGATGAAAGCCGAGAAAGGCCACAGTGCCAGAAAAAAAACCGACAACAACGAGTAAGAAATGATAATCATATGCTAATGCGGCTGCGTGTTGTTCTAATTAAATATTCGTCGTTTAAACCACTTGCCGGCTAATGATATTCAGGGTGAAAAACAGGAATATGTATTAACATAAAATTGTTTCAACAGGTTGACGGAAGACCTGCCAGGGTGTGCGCAGTGGTTTTGCAGATACAACCGCAATAGCTCAATTATGGTTGTGTTTTAGAGGTCTTTTGAGTGAGTGAGTCATTCGGATTTTAGGGGTTCATTTAGGGTTAATTTAATCATTTTTTTATTTTAAAATATGGAAACGAAATTCCAAATATCAATGTTTCTATTGATTCAATAACACCAGACATATTATCAAAATTGATGGTTGATTTAAATTAACAGATTTAGTTCATTTTCGTACCAGTTTTGAAAATTTTGAAGCCATAGAATGGAAAAGATGGTTTTAAACGCTGAAAACAAACGCAATCAAAATAAGAATTAACAACCAAGATTATCATTAAAACATATTGAGGAAAAAAAATATAGTTGTAAAGAATAACGACAAAAATGACAAAAATGACAGAAAAACAAAAATAAAAATGACAAAATTAAAAAATTACAAAAATGACAGAAAAACAAAAATAAAAATGACAAAAATGACAAAAATGACAAAAATGACAAAAATGACAAAAATGACAAAAATGACAAAAATGACAAAAATGACAAAAATGACAAAAATGACAAAAATGACAAAAATGACAAAAATGACTAAAATGACAAAAATGACAAAAATGACAAAAAAGACAAATATGACATAAATGACAAAAATGACAAAAATGAGAAAAATGACAAAAATGACAAAAATGACAAAAATGACAAAAATGACAAAAATGACAAAAATGACAAAAATGACAAAAATGACAAAAATGACAAAAATGACAAAAATGATAAAAATGACAAAAATGACAAAAATGACAAAAATGACAAAAATGACAAAAATGACAAAAATGACAAAAATGACAAAAATGACAAAAATGACAAAAATGACAAAAAATGACAAAAATGACAAAAATGACAAAAATGACAAAAATGACAAAAATGACAAAAATGACAAAAATGACAAAAATGACAAAAATGACAAAAATGACAAAAATGACAAAAATGACAAATATGACAAAAATGACAAAAATGACAAAAATGACAAAAATGACAAAAATGACAAAAATGACATAAATGACAAAAATGACAAAAATGACAAAAATGACAAAAATGACAAAAATGATAAAAATGATAAAAATGACAAAAATGACAAAAATGACAAAAATGACAAAAATGACAAAAATGACAAAAATGACAAAAATGACAAAATTGACAAAAATGACAAAAATGACAAAAATGACAAAAATGACAAAAATGACAAAAATGACAAAAATGACAAAAATGACAAAAATGACAAAAATGACAAAAATGACAAAAATGACAAAAATGACAAAAATGACAAAAATGACAAAAATGACAAAAATGACAAAAATTACAAAAATGACAAAAATGACAAAAATGACAAAAATGACAAAAATGACAAAAATGACAAAAATGACAAAAATGACAAAAATGACAAAAATGACAAAAATGACAAAAATGACAAAAATGACAAAAATGACAAAAATGACAAAAATGACAAAAATGACAAAAATGACAAAAATGACAAAAATGACAAAAATGACAAAAATGACAAAAATGAGAAAAATGACAAAAATGACAAAAATGACAAAAATGACAAAAAAGACAAATATGACAAAAATGACAAAAATGATAAAAATGATAAAAATGATAAAAATGACAAAAATGACAAAAATGACAAAAATGACAAAAATGACAAAAATGACAAAAATGACAAAAATGACAAAATTGACAAAAATGACAAAAATGACAAAAATGACAAAAATGACAAAAATGACAAAAATGACAAAAATGACAAAAATGACAAAAATGACAAAAATGACAAAAATGACAAAAATGACAAAAATGACAAAAATGACAAAAATGACAAAAATGACAAAAATGACAAAAATGAAAAAAATGACAAAAACGACAAAAATGACAAAAATGACAAAAATGAAAAAAATGACAAAAATGACAAAAATGACAAAAATGACAAAAATGACAAAAATGACAAAAATGACAAAAATGACAAAAATGACAAAAATGACAAAAATGACAAAAATGACAAAAATGACAAAAATGACAAAAATGACAAAAATGACAAAAACGACAAAATTACAAAAATTACAAAAAATTCAAGATTATCAAAAACTTCAAGATGAACAAAAATAACAAAAATTAAGAAAATTACAAATCGTAAGAAAATTACAAAAATTTCAGAAAAGACAAATAAAATTTTGTTTTAGAAAATTATAAAAATTTGAAAACTTATTATACGGGTTTAATCACAAAACTTTTAAAACGAAAAAGATTGAACAATATCTAATACGTTTTATCGTAAAACTTTGTTATTTACATATTTTTATAAGCTAAATGAAAATTCGTGGCCTAAATGATTTAATTTAGTCAATTTACTTAATATTTATAGAAGAGTTTTCAAATAAAACATTTCACTAAATTTCAAGTTATTCATGGTATAGAAAATAAAGGCAAAGCAATTCGTACATAAACTCGTAAAATTAACCAGAAGCATTTTCGTTTAACTTAAAAAATTAGGATATTTTTTCGGTTAAGAGAGACATTATCCTTTACTTAAGGAGACTTATTCTTGATTCAGGGTGCCTGACCCTAGGCGAAAATCTAGTAAAATGCGAATATAAAAGGTCCGTTGGCTATTTTTTGTCAAATTAGTTCTCATTTCACAGTTTGTAAGTATCAGACAAAGAGAATCCTAAAAGTTTGTCTACTTCCCTTAAATCATTGCATTTTTTAAGGCGCAATTTTCAAGATTTTAGATTAATACAGTATTTTTAGTCCTTTTAAACAGAAAATTACTGGATAAAAACTAGTTATGGGACAGATATGAGTAATTTCATGATAACCAATTATCACAATCCATTCAGAAGAAAAAAAATCTTTTTGAACTCTAGTGATCTAGTGATTATACCTATAATATACATTTTGGAAAACTTCTTCTTTAAAAAAAAATAGAGATTACTATTGCTTTGAAAATAAAGCATTATGATGTTTGATTTATACTCTAACGATTGACACATTGGAATAAATTTGTTGATACATTTTTTTCATGTGAGAAACACTTTAAACTGGTAAAAAAAAAGATATGAAAATCACATTTTTTTAAATTTTTCAAACAAAGTTAAATATCCCAACATTTTTTTTTAATTTGTTGAGATAACAGCATTGTTATTTTGTTCTATTTTGGTACATTTTTCTAGAACATTTGATATTTGTATGACATTCCTGTTTCGAGATATAGCGAAGGAATCAAGTATCCCCAGGGATTCTTGTGCAAATTTTTTTATTCTGTTAATCAATCAATCGAAATGAAGTCGATGATTAGCAAAACAAATTTTTAAATACTTTATAACCAATTCCAAATTCTCTATTAAAGATATTCACAAAATAAAGATAGATATATACACAAAAAAAATTTTTAGAGTAACAAATTCAGAATTCAAATCAAATCCATTACCAATGTAATTCATTTTAAATTCATTAATCTATCTATATAAAAAGGAAATGAAGCAAATGAAACTAGAATTGGCATGGGAGTTGCATATTTGGAATCGGGAAATGTTTTTAAAATGATTTAGTACCCCTCCCTCTTTCTAGTAGGGATATGAGAAGCGGGGAAGGAGGTTTTGCGTAACTTGAGAATTAATCGAGCAAATGATACCAAATTAGGCATGGGAGACTATTTGGATACGATAAATTTTTTCATGATCATTTGAGACTCCTCTCTCTTTCCGTTTTGGGTAGAGGAAGAGTGCAGGGGGAATTCGAATACATTTTTTTTTTGAAAAACTCGAAAATTAACCTTTATTAGTCCCAGAAATTTTTACCTGTTAGAGTCTCTGGAGTGTCAAATTTTCAAACTCCTGACTAAAACCAGTGTATCTCTCTTGTTCCCCAACCAATATTTATAAAATTTATAGTTTTGAAAACCTCTTAGTGTAACTAAAATATATTCCCTAGACATTATTCATCAACAACACTTCGTAAACGTTCGGTTTGAATTAAGATGGAGTGTGACACACTCCATCTTAATTCAAACCGAACGTTAACAGTGTGACCATAGTGATACGCATTAAAACTTTTTCGTTCCATCCGTCGAAATATACGAGCAGCAATGAATGGACTCCTAGCCGTTGGACTAAAACTAAATCGACAAAAACAACAGACAGCAAAATCCCTTGAAAAAGATCAACAAAACTGGTCGAAACGTTGGGAATTTCAAAAACCATCGTTGTTTGATCTACATTCAAAACCGAAAAAGCCAAAATAAAATTACCATATTCGGTACAATTGTGTTCGACTCTTGGGCTTGAACTCGAGGACATCGGCCCAGGAGGCAACTGACTTTCAACTGAGGTATAGCAGTACTGTTTTCAAATGTAGACCGAGGCAATTGCGAAATAGGAAAATAATGTTTTGAAGACTCTGAAATTTTCCACAGAATTCATGTCATCAGATTTTTTTAAGATTCAAAAAAAGTTGAAGTATGCTCTGTTATTCAATCATTCGTATTTCTTTTGTCACAAGGTTGGAAGTAAAATTTTGAAGAAGATATTTCCTCGCGATGATTCGTTTCTGACGGATTGTATTTATAAAATTGCCCATCAATCATCAAGATGTTCACAAATCCATCTGAACTTAGTACATCCTGAATCTTCCTTAAAGTCGCAACTCTTAGTTTCACCGTTGAACCACAAACCTTGAGGGCAGGTCATTTCCGTTCCATGGGAGGGTGGATCGCACGCAATAAATTTGTTACATTCCGATGGATGACTGGTGAGAGCAAATGATCCATCTTCTGGACAGCGTGAACCCTTTCCTGCGGAGGCAAATCCAACGATGGTCCCCAGAACAACTACAAGGATTGTCACAAGCTGCATTTTTAGGTTATAACTTGATAGTTTGAAGAATCAGTTTCAAAACGTACTCTCACTGTATCGAGCAAACCTTTTTATACCACTCTAAGCTGTGTTCAGCTGTTGGTTAATCTGGTTTGAAAATGATGCTGCATTACTTTGATTGACAGACTATAATGGCCCTTGTGAATGTTGGCTTACTTAATCACTATGAATTATGTGTGAGGGGGTTTGTCTTTCAAAAACTTGTACAAACAGAAGCATGAATTATCTCTTTATTGTTTTAAAAGTAACTTAAACAAATAAAAACAATAAATGATAAACTTAGAACAATCAACCATTGTTTTGAATGATAACACAGATGGCATGAATAAATTATGGAAATGTTCACTCATTAATTATTACTAAGTTTTATTAGTGACACTTGTGGCATTTGCGTCATTGGATTCACTCTTTGTATAGTTGATATGAGTTCTCAAAGACATAAAAAAATTATTTTACAAAGTAACATAATATTTAAAATAGAGTAACAAACAACCAATAAAATTTGCAGATTTTGATTCCCAAAACTCTATTGTGTCTGTTTTTTACGATCACTTCAAATGTTTCAAAAGATGGCGCTAAATTGCCAATTCTTTCTTTAAAAAAAATAATAAGTAGGGGAAAAATGGGGATACTTGATTCTATCTTCCAGGACCATGCGAAGGTTCCGTCCATGGGGGAAGGGGGGAGGGGTTTGAAAATTCAAATTTAGCTAGAAATAATAACAATACCAAAAATACCCAGTAAACAAAAAAAAAGATTCATAAAACCATTTTATTACTAATGACTATCATACAAAACGGCTCTGATTAAAGTACACGACGACATAGCTAAATGTATTGATAGAAAGGGAGTTGTAGTTTTACTATTAATTGATTTTGCTAAAGCTTTCGACCGAGCGTCGCATGCAAAGTTGTTTAACAAACTTATAAGTGATTTTTCGTTCGGCACATCAGCTGCTAATTTAATTAAATCATATCTCATTCTAAGGAAGCAGGTGGTATTTGTAGATGGTTCTTTATCGGGCTTTGAGAACATCAAGTCAGGCGTTCCACAGTGCTCCGTTTTAGGGACTATTTTATTTTCTTTATTTATCAACAATTTACCAAATGTTTTGAAATATTGTACCCCTCATCTTTTCGCTGACGATGTTCAATTATATTTTTGCAGCTACGGCAACTTTGACCCTATTGAAGTTGCAAGTAGAGTAAACAATGATTTATTCGAAATTCATCGCTGATCGAATACTAATAGTTTACCAATAAATACTTCTAAAACTCAAGTTCTATTTATTTCTCGTCTCAAATATGCTCTTACACCTCCCCAATTATTCTTAAATAATGAAAAACTAGAATTTGTAGATAAAATCAATAGCTTGGGTGTAATTTTTGATAATAACCTCAATTGGGGCATGCACATCAGATATCAGTGTTCAAAAATATATGCATCCTTAAAACTTCTAAATATCAACACGCGACACTTAGATATTTCAACCAAGATAAAGCTGTTTAAAACTTTCATTCTCCCTCATTTTATGTACGGTGGATTTATTGCTTCCAATATTCAAATATTATTTCTCGACCGACTTAAAGTTGCATTGAACGCCTGTGTTCGGTACGTTTTCAGACTGTCACGATATTCTAGGGTAACGCATCTTCAGAAATTTCTTCTTGGTTGTGAATTTAAAAATTTTTTCGTCTATCGATCGTGCATAGTAATGCATAATATTATTAACTGTAAAAAACCGTCTTATTTATACTCAATGCTCGTCCCGCTTCGAAGTTTACGTACTAACAGTTACATTGTCCCATACCATAGCTCATCTTACTATAGTAACTCGTTTGTTGTGAGAGGTATCGTTTACTGGAACCAATTACCCTTTGAAATTAAAAATCTTAAGCATAAAAAGGGATTCAGAGAGAGTTTGTTGGCAAAACTGAACAGTTCAAGAGGTTAAGAGAAAAATAGATATGTATTTATATATTTAAAAACGGCACACTTTTAGAAACTTTGTTTGTAGTTTATACAAGTGAATCTACCATATTGTAACGCATTAAAAGATCTGAGATCTTATGTTACATGAATAAAGATCAATAAATAAATAAATAAATAAATAAACTTTAAAAAAATATATTGAAGAAAAAATTCAAGCAACCAAGTTTACAAATTAGACACAAATATTTCCGAAACCCCATAAAACGAAAACGAATTAAAAATTCCAAGAAAACCAGAATTTTAAGCTTCGGACGTAATCATCTTAGAAATAAAATACTTTAATTTTAACTCGAATTAACAAAAAAAAAAAGAAATTAAATCCGAATTCTAAAACAAATTTCAGATCAGGAAAGAAATTAATCATAAATTTAAAAAAAATTGAAATTGAAAAAATTACACTAGTTTACAGCATTTTTGAACTCAATAAACTGGAGGTCATTTCTAATGTGAAATCAGGCGCTGAATCCGAAAATGAAATTCAAAAAAATTTCAGTAGAACCGTTTTTGAGTTATTCTCCAAATATGAAATTTCGGAAAAATTAAAAAAGTTCTTGTACTTAGATTTAAAAATCTCGGACGGCATAACAGTAATTTGAAATCCCTCTTTTGTATATTGAAGGAAAATAAATTTCCAATCGATCATCTGAACACTGTTTTCGCGTTTGACCAACAATTTTGTTGATATAAGTGACTTTAGAGAAATAAAAAATAATAAAAAAACGCATTTTTTAGAGAAAATTTTGTTTTAACGAAAGTTGTAGACTCGATGGTAGCATTTAAAAAATTTGATTTTTTTTCTTAAATGTTAATTTAAAACAAAGATTTCAAGTGGTTATTTATCAAAATCGGTTGAAAATTGAAGAAGTTATGGCTACTTTACCATAATAGTATTTTTTGTAGTTTTTCAAAATTGAACGAACCGCAGTACACTTATCATAGTATAGGAAGAATAACACAGGGTAAATCTCACTCGCTCCAAGTCAAAATTATTTATTAGCTTATCAGAAGGTCACATGCCAAGTTTCAGGAAGATCTGACCATAGGGAAGGGTTGCTTGAGTCTCAAATGTGAATAAAGTTTTGAGGTATTTTGCCCGGAAGGAACGAAAAATACTGGTTTTTCATCAATAACTTATTTCATCACTAGCTGGTTGTTTTTTATTTTTGATTTTCTTAAAGTCTAAATTGAGACAAACATTTCACCCCAAGACTGCAACACGATTGGACTTGAAGTAAAAAAGTTATTGCAGTTCAAAGGCCTCAAATTTTGTCCAACACGCAATGAGTACTTTTTACGCATTGAGTTTTCCACGAGAATTTTCGACCGAAATACAATCTTTGAACCGCAATAACTTTTCTGTTTCAAATCCAATCGAGTTACAGTCTTTTTTTTTTCCTTTTTTTCCGTTTATTTGAATCCTTTTATTACAAACAAAACTTAAACTATTATCTACCTACATTTATACAAATCTCTACATTTAATATGTATGCACGTATGTAACAATAACAAATATTGCAAAAGACAAAAAAAAAAACAAACCCTGTCCTTTTTGATAAGCTATTTCAACAGATGTTCACAAAATTTTTGAAATGTTTTTCAAAGATAACTCTACTGTTCCAACGTTTTTCGCGAATTCGTTTCTGGAAATCTCGTATTCGATTGATGTCATTTCTACTATGGTTATTTAAATTAAAACACATCGCTTCTACTACTAACCACAGGGCAGCCTTCAGCTTGCAATTTTTTTCTCCAATAACAGATGATATCAAGACTTCTGGATCCATTATGTAAATTTTCATTCGATTTCGGATGATGTCTGATATGAAATTCCAAATGACTTTGGCTGGTTGAGATTGGTTTATTCTATGCTTGATTGAGTCTAAATCACCACAAAGACATTTCGGGGAACTAATTCTTCCTATTTTATGACTGAATAATTTACTATTAGTTGGGACTAAGTCATTGAACACCTTAAAAAGTACAGTTTTGCCTTCACTAGATATGCAGTTTTTCGCAAAATTATCATACATATTAGTCCACATCATATTGGGAAACTCATTTACAACTCGCGGAATTATATTCATCTCATTTAAAAAATGATCATAAAATAATTTTGATGTAAAGAGGTGGGTAGAAGGTTTTAAAGTTAAAGCAACAGATATCCATTCTCGAGCGTTTCTTGTCAGATTTTGATTAGTGATTTGATTTAACATAAATGCATCATCACTTGGTTCTGAGAATTTACTTTTAAATAAAATGTTTTTTATAAAAAGACTTTTAGCTTTTATTTCAACGTCCTGTAAGGATAAACCGCCTTTGTAAGTAGGAAGGTATAATTGTTGTTTCGAAACTTTGTATATGAATCCTTTCCAAATAAAATTACAGCACATTTGTCTGATTCTTGCAATGTGTTTATTTTCTGGTGGAAATATTTGAGCGACATACCAAATTTTTGATAAAATATAAGTATTTAAAATAAAAATTTTTTGTACTAAATTAAGATTACGTTTACTGTGTAGAGAAATCGAGAAATTTAAATTTTTTAACAAGTCTGTATAACAATGTTCTACAGTGCTACGAAAAGTTATGTTAACAGAAACGCCAAGTATTTTCATGTTTTCTACTTCTTTGATCAAATGAGGTCCTGAAACACAGTTTTTAAATCGCATGAATTGTGATTTATTAATATTTATTTTTATCTTAGCATATATGCTGAAATAGTTTATGTGTTCTAAAGCTTTATCAAATTCTAAATTATTCCGGATGAACAGCGTAATGTCATCAGCGTAAGCCATAACTTTTACAAAGCAATTATCTATTAAACATCCTTTAATAGACTCATGTAACATTCTTATTAGGGGTTCTATGTACAAGCAAAAGAGCGCCATGCTCAAAGGACATCCTTGTCTAACTGAAGATTTAATTGGAATAGCATCTGTTAGAAATCCGTTGAAAAGTACTTTTGGTGTGGCATTCAATTCAAGTCGCTGGATACAATTGATAAACTGAATAGGAAAGTCAAATTTTTCTAGAATCCGCCATAAAAAACAATGATCGACGCGATCGAAAGCTTTTTCAAGATCTTAACTTAAAAGCAAACACTTGAAACTTTTTGATCGTTGGGATTGTAATAAAATATTTCTGATCGCTTTTAGATTTTGTATACAAGAGCTTTCTATAAGGCTTGCTGTTTGACCTGGACCTATCAACTTGCTTAAGAGCGGTTGTAATCTTATCCAAAGGATTTTTGTAAAAATTTTGTAATCAGTGTTAAGCATACTGATGGGTCTTCGATTTTTTAACTCATGACAATTACCTTTTTTCGGTAACAAAGCAATAATTCCTGCGGTAAATAATCCAGGTGGGTATTCATTACTGGTAAGATACATATTATACAATTTCACCATATCATTTTTAAGAATGTTAAAATATTCTTTAAAGAAACTATAACTAAGGCCATCAGGTCCAGGAGCGGTATTTTTAGAGGCATTATTGAGCACGTTATATATTTCATCTATTTCTATAGGTCTTACATACAAGGTTTTGCTTTTCTTCTCTATTAAGTCTTTTGTTCAAATAAGAGAGGATTTCATTATCGTTATTCGAATTGGTATCAGATTTTTGGAAAATATTTGTAAAGTAATCTTCAATTGTTGTTTTTAAAGAAACTGTATCTGTAACTAAACGTTCATCAATACGAAGAGATATTAGTTTCGAAGAAGTTATTTGTTTCAGTTTAGTTGAAATTTGGTATAAACTCATTTTCTCATCTTCCAATAAGGATGATGGCTTAAAATTGTGTCTGTAAAATTCCAAATTTTGCTGCTCAATTTCCATTAGTTTGCTTTTAACGATGGCTATTTCTTCGTTTACTATTTCATTCGACTTTTGTTTTTCCATCAATTCAAACAGGCATTTATAGTAAAAAGATTTTTCACGTGTTATTTGTAGATTTCTCTGGTAACTTGCATTTCTAAAAAATTTTTTAACGTTATTTTTAAAATCATTATTCCACCAAAAGTTGAAATTTAAATATGAGTTTCTTTGTTTAAGGTTTGAAATAAGTGTTATAAATTGATTCGAAAGTTCATCGTCTTTAAAAAAATACGAGTTTAATTTCCAGTAACCTCGACCGGTATAAACTATACTTGATTGATCAAAAATTTTAAGTTTAAAGGTTATGCTATAATGATCCGAAAAAGCTAGTGGTATAGTTTTAAAGTCAGTCATATTTTTTATCATCATATCAGAAGCGTATGCGCGATCTAAACGGGATTTTACCAATCCTCGAACAAAAGTGTAGTTAACCCTAGACTTCAAAATTTCTTTTTCAACATCTTTGAAACGATAGCTATTAATGAGATTCAAAAGTCCATTGCAATAATTTTTAATAGTTCCTGTCATATCTTCAGGATTCAAAATGCAGTTAAAATCACCGATTACCACGTTTTCTAAACCAAAAGCTAAATGATTGACAACATCTCGTTGAAATAAATTATCTCTCTCCTTTTTGTAGTTACTCCCAGAATGTGCATAGACATTGACAAAATTTATTGAATCAATGCGGACGGATGATATTCGTCCATCACAGCTAAACAGTACATTTGAGAAAACGATATTATTCCGCAATAATATTCCGGTTCCTTTTCTATCTAAACTGATGTTGACGAGGGCAAAATGAGTGGGCACAAAAGAAAAATCTTCGAAAGACAACTCCTGCACAAATATGATGTCCAAATCGTTATTCCAAATAAAATCTCTTAGCAACGACTTTTTGATATCCGAATTTATAGCGTTTAAATTTGCAGAGGCTATTTTTCGAATGAATGACATCTTTCAAATTACTGTTCCAGAAAAGAATTTAAAACCTTAAAAAACTTCATCCACGAACCGACCGATAAAGCAATAGTAACAAATTTTTTTGAACATCTCTCCTACTCTCCTTTCAGGAAGAAAATTTACAATACGCATAAAATTTAACATAGTACATATTAACAGTTCCAAAAAGCAAAAAAAAAAAAACAACAACAACACAATCTTTATTCGGAAATTATCCAACTCATGGCTTACCGTGTCCATCTACCTGTCGCCGTGGCGCGATCTCGTCCGGGATCGCGAGCGCGATCCCTTAGAGCTGCGAAGGTTCGGTTTCTTAAAAATCGATCTACCACGCGTCGTACCATCCGGTTCGGGACTGCTTTCCGAAGTTGATTGTGGAATCCTATCTCGTTTCTTCGTAACGAGCACGAAGTTTGCGTCGTCATTCGGGTCCTCTCGTTCGTCTGTATTCGCTACCACCTCGGGGCTTTTATCTGTTGACGATGCTGGCATCTCGATTGTCGTTTTATCCTTCGGCATATCTTCACTGCTCGTACTCGGGTTCGAAGCGATTCTGGAGTTTTTAACAGGTAGGGCAGTGAAGGACAGAGGCGGCTGAGTTTCATGACGATTATTATTAGCAACGGCGGCGGCAACAATGTTCCTATACGTTCCTTCTTTCCCAAGCGATGCTGACGGTGATATATTTCTCGCATTATCCAAACGGCCTTGAACGTTTTGTAGTCTCGGACAGTCTGCTTTCATATGACCTTCTTTGTTACAATGGAAACATTTGTTTTTCAGGCCGTCATAATAAAGACGAGCTTTGAAATGGCCAATGAAGAGGTTTGCGGGGATTTCTTTCGTGATTTCTATATGGACTCCTCTTATTCCACTGAATACCGCATATCCATATTCCAGAGGGTACCGCTCTCGGACGTGTTGTCTAATAATTCCGAATTTACTGAGCACGGCAGAGATCTCTCTATCTTCGGTTTCCGGGGGGAGATTAAAAATACGAACATACCTGAAGATACGATTTGCTAGTTCTATTTTTACGTTAACAGTCTGTCCATCACCATATTTAAAAACGTATTCTTCCGCCATGTTTGCCACAAACTGATTGAAGCCGATTTCATCAAGAAACTTGATGAAGAAGCAATGATCGTTCTCATCCTTATAAATTGAGTGGACACATGTTGCTGGTAACTTCAAGATGTTCATAGAAAACTTGAGAACATCCAAATGCGCTGGCACTTTTGCTGCGGTCGCAAATACGATTTTCACTGTGTTTTTACGCGTTTTGTCCATTTTCACTAACTATCCGAGATAGTTTCCGTTATTTAATAAAAAGAGATAGTCGATAAATTGTCGGAGAGCTACACTGAAAGCGTCTGCTCGCGTCCGCGTCTTGACCATGACTGCCTTCGGATGAAATATTTGTCTCAATTTAGGATTTTAGGAAACTAACCATAAAAAACAACCAACTAGTGATGAAAGAAGTTTTTGATGAAAAACCAGTATTTTTCGTTCCTTCCGGGCAAAATACCTAAAAATTAGAGATTTACCCTGTGTTATTCTTCCTATACGATGATAAGTGTACTGCGGTTCGTTCAATTTTGAAAAACTCCAAAAATTTCAGTTATGGTAAAGTAGCCATAACTTCTTCAATTTTCAACCGATTTTGATAAATAACCACTTGAAATCTTTGTTTTAAATTAACATTTAAGTGAAAAAAAATCAGATTTTTTAAATGCTACCATCGAGTCTACAACTTTTGTTGAAACAAAATTTTCTCTTAAAAAATGCGTTTTTTTTATTATTTTTTGTTTCTTATAAAGTCACTAATATCAACAAAATTATTGGTCAAACGCGAAAACAGTGTTCAGATGATGGATTGAAAATTTATTTTCCTTCAATATACAAAAGAAGGATTTCAAATTACTGTTATGCCGTCCGAGATTTTTCAATCTAAGTACAAGAACTTTTTTAATTTTTCCGAAATTTCATATTTGGAGCATAACTCAAAAACGGTTCTACTGGGATTTTTTTGAATTTCATTTTCGGATTCAGCGTCCGATTTTACATTAAAAATGTTTGTCAGTTAATCAAGTTCACGTTTTTTTTTGAATTTTGTAAACTAGTGTAATCTATGACGTCCAAGAATTGAAACTTGTTTATAATGCTCCATTTAAATTTTCAATTTGATAAACCTTACTAAAACTCCAATCTGTGTGTCATAAACCCTACCTTGTCTAAAAAATTGATTTGAATCGTTTATATCATTACAAGTTTCATCCTATGCCAAAAGTTGGTAAAATGTCCTTAATTAAATAAATAATGATAATAATTACAAGTTTCATGCTGATATGAAATATTCTTCAAGAAACCAATTTCAGCTTTAATTTTATTTTGTGTTTTTGTGTTTCTAAATCCTAAAATCCCAAATTGAAATGGATTTTGACAAATTACTACAGGTCGCAAAATTAACATTTTTCTGGGGTAAGATGAATTCAAGAGTAAATTTTAAAAATAGGTTGAAAATTGTTGAAGAATATTCTGCATTTTTCAGTCAAAACTTTTAAACATAAATAAATATTTTTGAAATCAATGTGCTTATCATTTTTCCACAAGACCACAAGTAATTTTGACCGTGAAAAAGTTTTAGAAGTTTTATATATTGGTTTTGTTTTACTTTTGACGAATTTTCAAAGAAGTTTTAAATACATTGAATTTCAGATATTCAAAAAAGCAAAAATCATATCGTTTAGCAAATAACAACAAATTTGTAAAATGAAACTAAACTTTCGTTTTTAAAAACTTTCTTCAGTCGTGAAATACTTGTCATTCGAAATTTTTTTTAAACTGTAGAATTAATTTTTTTTAAATCAATCTTCATCATCATCACTATCACATTATTTTTTCATGATTGAGTAAAGTTTAGTAAACAAATTTAGAAACACTTTTATTGTTTCATGTGGATTTTTGAGCTCATCAGCTATAAATGAATGATTTTACTCAAAACTGATTCATTTTTTAAACTTGGAGTTTCCATATCACCAAAACGAGAGCTGATAGAACTTACAAAATATTCAATTTCAGGATACCAATATCTACTAAATCAATCATCTGACTTTTGAGTTATCAAATGAATGCTTTAATAAGTTTTTGAAATTGTCAGGAAGTTTTTAAAAAAGAAAATCTTAAAATTTATGTTTTTAATCTTCATATTTTAGAAAATTTTTTGAAGTCACTGTGACAAAATCACGTTTCGAATTTAATTTATCGACATTACCTGTAAAAGTTACGTTGATTTAGTAGGAAAATTTCATAATTATGAAAGTTATAGGCGGATAGAAAGTTAGAAGAAATGAAAGGATATCGAATATGAGCGAGTAAAATTTGGTGAGCAGCATTTTAATCACAAGTTGCTCATAGATAAAAAATATTGTCATAACCTAGAAATGTTCTTCCAAAAAGAGCACTCATTTTACTGATAAGCCCGAGAAATTTAAAACATTTAATTTGAATTTTCAAATAAATTTACCAAATTTTATTGATGATTTTTTTTTTTTAATTTTTTTAATAATTTAACCGAATTTTATTATCGAACAAATAATTTTTCAAATAAATATCTATAAAAAGTTTGTATTTGTTTTTCATCTTTAAATTTTTGTTGTCTCGAAATTCAGTAAACTTGGAAAAATATAAACCTTAATTTATAAAATACATAATATTCAGAGCCTGAAATTTCAAACTATAACTGTGCTTGAAAATTTATGAACGTTTAACTTATATTAATTAATTTTAGTTATATTTTTGAATTGATCATGATTTTTTATTTAATTCATGAAAAGTACAAAAATGATTCGAAGTTGCAACTTAAGAGTTTAATATTAATGTGCAATGTAAATTTAATTAAAATTGTCTTTGAGCTTTTTATATTTACAACAAAACTTGGAATTCCATATTTTGTTGATTATCATTTTCGTACCAGTTAAAAAATAATAGAAAAAAGAATTTTAGTTTTATTTGTTTAAGATAATACAGATAAGTATATCAATCAACCCTTCAATTGAAAATGATTAAAAGAAATATAAATAAATATGATAAAATTTACGATTTTTTTCATTTTGTTAAACAATTTTAAATTTTAGTTAATCTCTGATTGGTAAGATTTTTTTTAGAATTCGGTTTTAATCTCTTTCTAAATCTGATGTTATACTTGATGTATTCTAATTCTGCGAACGAATTGTAATGTCTGGAGCTTCAAATTCTGGTTTTGTTAGAAATATAAATTCGCATTCGTTTACTGATGTTTCGTAACAAACGTAAACTTAAGTAAAATGTTTTGTTTGTGTGATGGTTATGAGTAAAAAAATGGTTTTAGAAACCAATTTTCTGATTTATTCCATCCCTCCCCCCTCCCACCCATGGACGTGTCATTTGCACGGGCCTTTCGTGGGAGATTTTTTTCAAATCACATGATTTAGTAGATTTAATTAAGTATGATACAAAAAAAGAAAAAAAAATATTTCAAGAGGGGAGTAGTGATCACAACTAGGTATAAAATCATTTTTCATAATTAAATTCTTTAAGTTATCAAAATAAAAGAATTACGAGATGAATTCTTGAATGATCAAAAAGAATCTGACAAAAAAATAAAAATATGGAATTTCAAGATTTGTTGAAAATTTCGATAGCACAAAGCAAATAAAATTAATGTTGCGCATTGATATTTAGCTTTAAAGTTGCAACTTTGAACTTAACATGGAGAGAAAAAAAAATGAAAGATCAAAAAAAGGTTTATTGAAATCAATAAAAACAAATAAAATGAGTATAAATTTTCATGCGCATGTTAAATACTATTAAACTTTAAACTCTGAATATGTTGTCGCCATCAAAATAATGGGTCCTGGAAAGGTCGAAAAATAGAAACTTTGTTTTCTTTTATTAAAAACTAGCTGATTTTACCCGGCGTTGCTCGGGTTCGCAAAAAATATATATCAAAATGACTCGTTGGACTTTTCGAAATTTTGGAAGCTTTGTGTTCCTCATTAGATATAAGAAATTTAGCCAATTTTAGGCCATGTTAGCTATATAGTTTTGTTAGTCTTTTTTATGTTTTGATTGAGATTATTTATTGTTTTTCTCGTGCTCGTAATTTTTTTAAAAAAATTGTTTGTGTTTAAAGAAATTTAATACTATTTCCCTTGTGTCCTTGTTCATCCTGTCATAACAAACATTTTTTTTACCCACCATTTCTAAGGAAGCTTGAATAGCACTTACCTGATATCTCCAGCTGATAAAACTGTTTTTTTTTAACTTTCACATCCCCCATTTAATAAAAATCTCTTTGGGAAATCATTCCACTTTTCAAGTTGGACGATCTCCCTGTACAATGGTATATTCAAGTTTTAGTTACTTAGAAATTTTCAAAAAAGACTTTCGAATCTTGTTGAACCATGTTCAAAACTCACTTTGCATGTTTTCAATTGTATGTGTGCTTCATAAAATCACACCTTTCTGAGTACTTGTTCTTAAACGTTAAAAGTTCCACTTATACGTTTTTGAAGTTATCGAAAACAAACTATCTCTGAACCGAAGTTACCATTATAATGTTATGAAATAATTTTCTGAAATGAATTTGCGGCTTTATCGGTGAGGGTTAAAGAGTTGAAATGAAAGACGGATAGAAGATCAGAAGAAAATTCTAAGGTGGTGAAAAGAGCGAAGAGCATTTGAAATAGAAGCTTGACCACATGCTAAATTCTTTGTCCCGCATCAATTAACTGTATTGAAGAAGTAGTACCCAATAGAGAAGGCACTACATTTTTCGATACAGTTAATTATGGATGGTTCGACCGCCATGTGAGTGTGCACATGTGCCGAACGGACAAAAAATTTAGCATGTGGTTGCTCTGTTAAGTCTTCTATTGTGCGATATCGTTCCATCGATGGCTAGGTAGATTTCTTATTTAGCATGTGGTCAAGCTTCTATTTCAAATGCTCTTCGCTCTTTTCACCACCTTAGAATTTTCTTCTGATCTTCTATCCGTCTTTCATTTCAACTCTTTAACCCTCACCGATAAAGCCGCAAATTCATTTCATAAAACAAATTCACGGTGATTTCTCCTCTCAAAATAATAAAAATAATTCGGCTATAAAAATCAATTACAAAACATCGTTCCGATAATCGAAAATAGTTAGGCCAAGATTTCTGACCGTTGACCGTATGCGACAACTCAATCCAGTTGGAACATCCGCACAAAACGAAAATAAGAAATCTACCTAGCCATCGATGGAACGATATCGCACAATAGAATACTTAACAGAGCAACCACATGCTAAATTTTTTGTCCGTTCGGCACATGTGCACACTCACATGGCGGTCGAACCATCCATAATTAACTGTATCGAAAAATGTAGTGCCTTCTCTATTGGGTACTACTTCTTCAATACAGTTAATTGATGCGGGACAAAGAATTTAGCATGTGGTCAAGCTTCTATTTCAAATGCTCTTCGCTCTTTTCACCACCTTAGAATTTTCTTCTGATCTTCTATCCGTCTTTCATTTAAACTCTTTAACCCTCACCGATAAAGCCGCAAATTCATTTCATAAAACAAATTCACGGTGATTTCTCCTCTCAAAATAATAGAAATAGTTTTCGTTTGAGTTATATTTCAATGTTTCCATTGTTGGACACAATCATCCCATTAATTTTGAAAAGTGATTAATGTTGTCAAGTCACATTGATGACCAAAAATGACTCAAAAGTTAGAAATTGGCCAATGAATTGAAATATATAAAACTTAAAACCTTAGATTTAATTTCCTAATCAATTTTCTAAGCCCCCGTTTGAAAACCTCGAAGGCTATCTAAAAGGCTGAAAGGTGAATGTAATAATTTTTTCTTTCTCTATGAAAAATCCCAAAAATATGAAAATGGTTGGCCCTTAAAAGCTGAATTTATGAAAATCGGTTCATAAGTTTTTTAACACTCAGTCCAAAAAGTTGTTCAGCTGAAAAAGTCAATTCATTGTTCACTGTTCAGTTTACTGTATGTTTTGTAGAGCCTTAAAAGCCCCCCAGCGGCGGCGGTAAAGAGCTTTGATAAACACTATGTACAACTCTTGTCAATATCTATACTCCTAATAACAGGCTAGTTAGATTTTTCAATTCAAAATGTAGGCATTTTATTACATCCAAATATCTCGTACCGGTACCACGTGCTTTGAACAGTAGAAGGAAAAAATACCCGCCAAAATTTCCCCTTTCAAATCTTTTATGCTCAGCAAGCATTGATTTGCTTTCCAATACACGTGAACTCTGGATGGTCGTTTCTAATGCCCGGCCCCTGGTGATTGTAAAAATAACCCCGCCAAAGGAAACGAAAATCGGTTGCCAAAATGGGTGCCATGACTTTCGATTTGTGGGAATAAAAACGAAAGTTGTATTGGAGGGTCCCTTTTCTTAGGGAGGAGGGGCTCAGAACTATTACTAAAACCTTACCTTGGTCCAACTACACCTCTGTACCAAATTTCAGGCTGATCGGTTATGCGGTGTGGATTTGTATAAGGTGCATACAAACAAACAAACATATATAGTCCAACTCATCTTTATATATTAGATTTGATTTCTAGGTTTTCAAGAAGATAAAGTTTTCAAATCATAAAAGTTCAAAATTGAAAAAAATAAGAAACTTTTTTAAATTATTTTAAAAAAAAGTATGACTTTTAAAAATCAGTAAATTTATTTAAAAATATATCAAAAAAACACTTTTAAATTCGGTAAATTTGTTTGATCATTGATACAAATTAAGAAGATTTAAAATACGCATTCCTAATTTTGGTGATATAAAGTTAAAAAATCAATAAGTTTTGAGTGAAATCAATCATTGATGCTCTAACAAATCTACAGGAAAGTAAAAAAAATGGATGCTTAATTTGTGGAAGAAAAAAATATTTAATTTAAAAATAATAATGAAGAGGATGTTTATGATGATGAATGATCTTAAAAGTTTACTTGTACAGTTAAAAAAATTGGAAAGATATCGTTACAAGCATTGCCGACACTACTGAAGAAATTTCTAAACAAAAAAGTAACAAATTTGTGTAAGCCTTACTTCAATTTTTGCTTTTAAAATATTATTTATTTGGGTTAAAGTAGAGTAAAGTTAACAAGTAAAAGACTTCTAAAACTTCATTCGCTGAAATCAAAATTACTTGCGATCTTGGGGAAAGTTGCTAATTGATTTGATTGATTTTTTTTATGTTTTGAAGTTTTGTCAAAAAAGTTCAAAAAAATCCTAAATGATTTTGACTAATTCTCAAAAGTGATTTCTCATACAAAAGCTTTTACAAAAACTAATCGCATGAATCCAAATTCAGGGCAACCAAAGTATTTAAAAACCATTTCTCACATTATTTGCACTTAGAAAAATGTGAATTTTGTGGCCTTGAGAAATTTATCAAAACGCTTTCAAAAATGGAGTTAAGCATTCATAAGAATGAAAAGCACAAAAATGCAATTGAGGCTAAAATTGATTTCTTGAGGAATATATAAAATCAGCATAAAATTTGAAATGACATTACAACTTTTTTAAATATAAGTTCTGTTGACTATCGTGAGTATCCAACACCTGTCACATGGTAACCATTTCGTGATGTGTAAATTTAGTATTCGATGAATGAGTTTTGAAGTTCAAATGGTTGGTTTCAAATTTTGATTTTGTTTAGTTACACTTCTTAGTGAAAACCCATTTTCTGTCAATATTTGAGATTCAATACAAAGGGTTGATTGAATTGTAAATCAAAATCTAAAATTCAAAATTAGAGTCGTAAAATGAAACGTCTTAGGCCTAGAGTGATTTAAAACAAATTCCGCCGGAGGCGAGCAAAATTTTCTGATATGTTTGTTTACATTTTTTTTAAACACCTTTTTTTTCTCAGTAAGTTCATTTCCTGTATTTAAAATTTCAGTTGGAAAAATTCTCCACCCATGGTGAGGAGGGGGTGGGGTTAAACCCTCCCGTTCGCACGGCCTTGCTATCTTCTTACTTTGATCATATATTTGTTGAAACGATAGGAAAATTTCCGTCTTTGACAGATTCTGAAACATTGAATATATGTTTTCGAACGTGTTTGATGTTTTATAGTAAGGTTGTCAGAATTTTTTCAGCACGTATCCGGGTCGGACAAACTGGGCAATTTTTATATAAAAACCTGGCAAAATCCGGGCATTCGATTTCAAATTGACGACCTTAAATCCGGGCAATATCCGGGAGAATTTTGTCAAAACTCAGGAATTCCTCTACGAAAATCAAGAAAAAAAATGTTATTTTTTCATCAAAACTCATCGATAGATTTTGAACCGTATTTAAGGGATCCAAAAATCCTTCCATGATTATTTTTATAAGACTTGCTCAAAAAATTTCGTTTTGGAGGTGTCTGTTGTTTTTTTGTTTAATTTGCCAAATAAAGTGAATAAATCCGGGCAAAATCCGGGCATTTTTCAATGAAATCCGGGCAACCGGGCCGGGCCGGACTGTTCTTAAATTTAGTATTAAATATCCGTGCAAACCCGGATAAAACCGGGCAATCTGGCAACATTATTTTATAGTGATGTTGACTCTTTTTCGGTTTAGAGATTCAATCTAACAGCTTAGCTTTTGAAATGCCCGTCGTTTCGACCAATTTTGGTAGTCTTTCTCAAGGAAACTCTCTGTCTGTTATTGTTGTCAATTTTGTGGTTTTTGGCAGTAACAATAATTATTTTTTATTCGATATTCTACAGGCCAACTTCTGCCTCATCCAACTTTTCAAATTATGATAATTCTGGACTCCTAACGTTGGACAAAAACGAAAATGACAATGACAACGGACAGATAATTCTCTTAAAAACCACCAAAAATGGTCGAATCGTCAGGAATTTCAAAAATTAAGTTGTTTAATTAAATTTCTACACCGAAGAAATATCCGAATTTCTGAGACATGTGATTTCAAGTTACTCTGTTCCAAAAATACATTTACTTGACTACGAGAATAAGTCAAGCAATTTTAACTCGATTGAGCATTTGAGGGTATTTTAATACGAGAAATGTTTCAACGATTATTTGAGACCCCTCCCTTCTTCCAGAGTTCTCTCTTTGGAAACTGGATCTTCCGATAGTTATTCGAGCAAATGGAACCAAATTAGCTTGAGAGAATATTTGGATATGGGAAAAGGTTCTATGATTGTGTGAAATTCCTCCCAATTTGCATTTGGAGGATAGTTAGAGGAAAGGGGCCTTTACAAATTTATGCAAATCTCGATAACAGATCAATCGAGGAGAGTGGCTCCTTCCACTTTTCATTAGAAAAACATAAAGGGGAAGGGGGCTTCCATACAATTTTGTGCATGATCAGGGAAATACTGAAATACTGAACTTTGAACCGCTTTGAGGCACCCCTAAATCAATGTGCAACACGAGACCCCATAGTGGTCATATCACCTCTTATTCACAACTCCTATCTCTAACTCCCCGTGGTACCGGCTGGGATGCGAATAACCTAAGCGGAGATCGGGTACCCAACCCCGGTGGATGCTTTGGTCGCATGCAGACTGAGAAGGTGGCGCCACGCGTCTGTTCCCCAGGTCAGGTGCGGCGTGCAACAACAACCGAGCGTCTGTTCTCCAGGTCAGGGGCGGCTCAAACAGCGTCTGTCTTGCAGCAAGCGGCTGAATTTATGAAATGCGGCTCCCGCCAGCTAAGTCCAAGATGGCAGCCCCATCGCGGGATAGGGACTTTAGGCTAACAACCTACTGCTCCGGATTTGAAATTGTTACGGAATCCGAAAGAAATGACCGATCTGGAACTTTGGCGACGACTTTTAGCATGAAAACACGGACACGAATTGGAACTTGGAACGTTTTAAGTCTTGCCCAACAAGGCAAGCTGGCCAACTTGCTAGGGAGGCTAGCCGCCTCAAGCTTGAAATTCTGGGACTGAGCGAAGTCCGTTGGCCTAATACTGGAGAACACAAGACACAATCCGGGCAAGTCCTGCTTTACTCTGGCATACGAGGAGAACATGCTACTCGGGAACGAGGAGTTGGTTTCCTTTTAAGCCCGCATGCCTACGCAGCCCTAATTAGATGGGAACCGATAAACGAAAGAAAAATCGTAGCCAGATTCAGAACACGGGTTAGAAACCTTACAATGGTCCAGTGTTATGCGCCAACTGACGTTGCCGACTTGCAGGAGAAAGAGCAGTTTTACAGTCAACTGAACAGCGTTGTAGAGAGAATTCCGAAGGGTGACATTCAAATCCATTTGGGCGACTTCAACGCAAAGATTGGCTCCGACAATCAAGACCTTGAGCGCATCATGGGGCGCACTGGCCTAGGACAGATGAGCGAAAACGGAGAGCTGTTTGTAGAATTTTGTGGCAACAACAACATGGTGATCAGTGGATCGCTCTTCCCCCATCGACCAGCACATAAGGTCACTTGGGTATCCCGAGATGGCCGAACAGAAAATCAAATTGACCACATCTGCATCAGCCGAAAATGGAGAAGGAGCCTTCTTGATGTCCGCAACAAACGAAGCGCAGACATTGCATCTGACCATCACCTCGTCCTTGGCGAAATACGACTGAGAGTTGCGCGTGTCCAACGGCGCGAGGAGAAAGTCGGGTGTCGATACGACGTCCGCCGGTTGGAGAATCCAGAGGTGAAAAGCCATGGTACTCTCGGTAAAGTTTGTGGAAGAAGGAGTGAATGGATGTCGGATGAAACTTGGAGGATGGTCGATGATCGGAGAAAGGCGAAAGTCGGAATTGAGCAGGCATGTACCGGGTCAGCCAAAGCAGCCGCCCGCTTACGATATGCGGAGCTGGAAAAGGCAGTTAAACGAGCTTGTAGACGAGACAAGAGAGCCTGGACAAACTCCCTAGCCGAAGAGGGAGAAAGAGCCGCCGCCAATGGAGATATCCGATTACAATAGGACATTTCTCGCCGCCTTCGTGGTGCAAGGACTAATGCAAGAATGCCGCTGAAAGACCGAGCAGGTCAGTTATTGACCGATCGAACAGATCAGCTCAAACGATGGACTGAGCACTTCGAACAACTCTTCCGAGTCACGAATAGCGATGGCCAACAGAACCCGCAGCTCGAAGTGCCAACAGTAAGTCGCATCAATGGCGTCAACTTGGAAGCGCCCTCGCTGTATGAAACAGAAGCGGTAATCAAAGACATGAAAATCATCAAAGCGCTTGGGATCGATTGCATCCCTGCTGAAATGCTGAAAGCCGACCCTGCCCTATCAGCACAAATGTTGCACCGTCTTTTCGCTGACATCTGGGATACTGCAACATTCCCGGCCGACTGGATGCAGGGTATCCTCGTAAAGGTCCCGAAGAAAGGGGACCTGACATAGTGCGGTAACTGGCGAAAATCTACGCTGCATTCCGATCCGGACGATCATGTGTGGACCACATCAGAACGCTACGAATCATACTGGAACAAATCAACGAATTCCAGGACTCTCTTCTGCTGGTGTTCGTTGATTTCGAAAAAGCATTCGACCGACTGAACCATGAAAACATCTGGGCGGCTCTAAGGCGACGAGGGGTCCCAGAGAAACTAGTCCATCTCATCGAAGCACAGTATGAGGCATTTTCGTGCAAGGTCTTGCACGACGGTGTCTTGTCCAAACCAATCCCGGTAACTGCTGGAGTGAGACAAGGATGTATTCTATCACCGCTACTTTTTCTAATCGTAATGGATGAGATTCTGATTGGATCGATTGACTGTGCACCGAACCGAGGATTGCCGTGGAATCCTTCAACAATGGAGCAACTGAACGACCTTGACCTGGCTGACGATATTGTTTTACTCGCCCAAACACAACCAGATATGTAGAGCAAACTCGACGACCTCACTGAAACTCGTGGCGGCGATGCCTTGCCGCTGAAATCCGAACTTTCGACGAGAATCTTGACTGGGACCAAGTGAAGACGCTGGCCAGAGGTGCCAGGTCGTTTTGTAAAAAATCAGGACACCGCGAAGAAAAAATCAGGATTTTTCAGGACACCATCAAGTTGGTGAAAGCAAAATGCAGTTCTGCATAGATTGCATAGCTAAAGGCGAAATATAGGTGCTGAAGACGCCTCGAATTATGCAACTGATGCGAGAATAACCTTGGCTGGCCTGCAGTTTATATTGAAAAAATTCATTTAAATGTCATTTGAATCAATCAATCTCATTGGTTTAACTGGTTAAACTATTTTATTTAAGATTTGTTTGATATTCTCATCATTTAACAATAAATTTAGTTATTATTAGGATATTTTTTAAAAATCAGGACAAATCAGGACATTTTAAGGCCCATTTTTTAAAAATCAGGACAATTCAAGCGTTTTTGAAAAATCAGGACGGTCTCTCAAAAATCAGGACATCTGACACCCCTGACGCTGTCTCCGGATCGTCAACAGTGGAGGTCTTTTACCACGACCCTATGCACCGGAGGATCGGCGCGGGATCATTAAGTAAGTAAGTAAGTAAGTAAGTAAGTAAATCAAGTCCAATTATGCAGAAATTTAGCACAGCTCAGTTATTAAGGCCAATCGACTTAATTTAAATGGTTATATGCCCCCCTAATTTAAAAGATCCACTCAATTTGGTACATGTGTCACGGTTTTCTGAAAAGATATTTTCTTATATTCTCTGCGTTTAGTGGACCAGTTTTTTTTTTTCAATTCCAAAAACATGTTTTGATGTCTCTTAACGCTTTTAAAATATAACAACAATAACCAAATCAATGAAAAAGGCCAAAATATTTAAAACTAACAAAAAAAATGGAAAACAAATTCAAACAAAATACAGATATACACATTAAAAACTTATTCAGATGAAGCAATAAAAACCAAATATGGTATGGAAGGGTATTTTGGTAAAAGTAACGTTCCTACGCTCATTTGAAACGTTTCTTTCTTCAAACAGGGATATAAACAGGAATAGAGAGGCTCCTAGGAAATTATGTTTGTAGAATTTGGTAACTTATTAAGCAAATGGAACCAAATTTTGCATGCAAAGATATTTGGCTGCGGTAAATATTTTTGACATTATCTGAAACCTCAACCATCTTCCATTGGGGGAATTTCAAGAAGAATTTTTCCTCGAATTTTTCGAAAACTTTAAATTATGTTTACCGAGCTCGATAAATTCAATCAAATGCAACAAAATTTAACATTTGAGGATATATGAAGAATTTTTTTCTGATTTTTTCGAAAACAATAGAAAGAAATGCAATCAAATTTGGCTTGCGAAGAGAACTTGGGTACGAAAAATATTTCTACGATTATTCCTGATCCCTCCTTGCATCAAAAGGGTAGCTTGAAAGGTGGAAGAGAGCTCATACTTTTTTTTGTATAACTCGATTATTTATCAATTCAATGGAATCATATGTAACATGAGAGGATATTTGCGTACAAAAAATTTATTCACTGACTGAAAAGAAGAAAGTCTTAAATTTATGTTTTTTTTCGTCAGACTCGAGAACTGATCAAGCAAACGTAGCTGGCTAGCAACGGGTTGCAGATTACTGGCTTCGACAACCAGTCCATGGAAAGAGCACTCTGTGTGACCGAGATTTGATCTCATGACCGCTGGCTTAAACAACTGGAATGCTATCCTCTAGAAAACCCGTCAACGGCGTAGATGTCATCAAGTTTCTCAATTTCAATAAATACAAAATCAAGCTTATCGTTTCAATAGTTTGCAATTTGTTTTTATTACTGAATTTGATTAGGTCACGAGATTTTAAGCAACATTTTAGAAAAGATATGTCTCCGTGATATTTTCATTTATATTATCAACCATATTGACGCATATTGTTCGCCCATTTGTCAATTTTTTAAATTGAAGAGCTGAATTCCGGATGGGCATCAAGGTATGTTTTAATAGTACAACCTGCATCTTGTCGGGAGACACAAGTTTTGGTCTCAGCGTGCCACCACAACTCTCCAGGGCAGGTCATTTCCGTTCCACGGGTAGGTGAGCAAACGATATACTTGGTACAATCCGATGGATGCTTGGTGAGATCAAATGATCCGTCTAACGGGCAGAGTGAACCCTTTCCGGCGCGGGCAAATCCAACCATGGCTCCCAGAAGTAGAAGGATTGTTACTAACTGCATCTTCGAAGAATCTGTTTTAAAACATACCTTCACTGAATCGAACAAACCTTTTTATACAACTTTCAAGCTGTATCCAGTTGTTTGAAAATCTGTTTTGAAAATGGAAATTAATAGTGATGCATTAATTTGATTGACAGCTTTGATGATGCCCTTCAGAATGTCTATCAAACTCGGAATTGTAAGTGAGGAAGCTTGTCTTTTAATATTGTAAAGTATTGCAGTGCTAATGTTGTTACACCACTAGAACTAGTATAAATTTGATTTCCTGGGGAATATATTTCAAGTGCGTAAGTCTTGACTGTCTATACTTAATACTTAGTGCAAAGTTCATTTGAGAAGTTGGAAAATTTAAAAAATTGCAAATTGATGAAAGTTCGAAAAACAACTTCCTTTGAAAATTCGTCAAAAAATTTATACTATTTTAGAAATAAAAAAATGCCAAAACGTGTTAAATTTGGTCAAGTTTCAAATCTACATTGACAATTCATTAAATGAAAGATACGGTTTTTACACCTCTTTTAGACAATTTTCTTTAAAAATTAAAAAAAAATATATATATTCGTGTGCCCTACAAATAGTTTCTAATATTGTCAAAAACACGAACTGAGATCAATCGCGAGTTCGTCAAAACATCCAAGAACTCAAACGGGTAAAAAACACTAGGAGGGATTAAGGCACAGATTAACAGATGTACAAGCTAAGCCTTGAAACGTGTGTATAATTCCAACAAACGTTTTGAATCCATTTCATGATTTTTGGATGAGCCACCAGATGTCTCCCAGGTCACCGGAGAGAACTGTCAAAAAAAAGGGAAATGTATACAAAAAAAGGCAAACTTCTAGTCTCTTTTTAAGAGGGACGAATTTCTATTTGACGAGTTTCGAGCCAATTGATGTTTAAGATTCATAACACATTTATAATTTGCGAAATGAAAATTTTTAAATTAAAGCTGTTTTTTAGTTACTTCAAACTAGCATAAACCACGTAATTAGAAACGTCTGGCTTAACCAAAGTTGTTAGTAAGTCTCTTTGGCAGGGTCGGATTAAGCTACTGGGGAGCCCGGGGCAATTTTTCTCGGGGAGCCCATATGATTCGATTTTTTTTTCAAATGCTTTCCCAGAGAATACAAAACATTTTAAACGTATAAAAGACCTGGAGATGAGTTTAGTATACTGTCTTTAAATACCAATGTTGTCTTAGAAAACAAAATTCGAAAAAAATAGACAAAATTTCAAATTTAAATCAAGTAATATTAAAAACCATTATTCAGTGTCTCTAATCTTAATCGTAATTTCAAATCAAGTATCGAGAAATAAAATATGGATTGAATTGAAAAACAAGAGAGATTCGAATTTAAAATTGGAGGCAAAGCAAAAATTTCAACAAATGTGTTTTTTAATAATATAATAACTTTGAAACACAAAAAAAAAAACATTTTAATGAGATATATGAATATGATTCTCATCAGATAATTTTTTTATCAAATTGTGATTCTAAATGTGACAAATGTTTCATTTGATACCAGCCAAATAGGTATGAGTGCAAAAATGGAAAAAATACAAATAGAGATCAAATGTTTAAAACACAGAATAAGTTATCATTGAAAAAATTTGATAAAGAATCCAAATGAGTTCAGAACATAAACATAGATTCTGAGTTCTCAAAATTCAGAAAAAAAACATGAAATTGCACTTTAGTAACTGAAGAAACAACAGAAGATGTGAAAATCTCAATGAATTAACTATGGAAAAATGTCAAATTAAAAACATAGAAATATTCATGTAAAGTGAATCACTCAATGATATTAGGAACTCAACTATGGGATCGTTTTAATGATAATTTGAGAATGATCATTTAGAAAATGATATGCTGAGTTCAGGATATTTACTTCAGTGGATGATAAAGATTTGGTTTAATCAGTTGATAATGCTTCAATACGAATTTAACACTGTGAACCAGTTTTGGCTAAACTAGCTGGAATTTTAGTGCAAGAATCATTACTTGGAAAATTAACGTTATATTTTACATGATTAATGTGCAAGACGTTTGTATATATTGGAAATGAGGAATTTTTTTTATTTGTTTCCCTGTTCTGAACAGAATATACTGCCTGACATGTTTCGATAATAAAAATGAAAATTCGAGGTGCTTTGCCTCATATTCTCCTCAATTTTTATTTAAGTTTTTTTTTCGAATTCGGTTTACATTTTTTTGTCCAGATTTTGGGTTGAAAATTTGGAAATTCAATACCAAGATTTCGATTTTCTTAGCCTGTAAAATGCGGGAGAACTTCTTCACGGTTTACTCTAGGAGGTTTCTTAACTTTTGCAAGAGAAAAACTATTCTAGATATTAATTCACGGGAGCCCCTTGAGTTGTAATGTTTCAAGTTTTAATTCAGATATTCTAGTTTTAATTTCTTATCATAGATTTGCAGAAATTGAAGTAGTATGATTAAATACGGCCTTGGTTTTTTTTTGCAATGTTGAATTTTCATTTCGCATTCGAATTCTGCATTCTGAAGCTGATTAAAAATTCTGAGTCCCTATTTTGAAATCGATTTCTGAATCTTAATTCCAAAACAAAATTCTCAATAATCACGAACCAAAAACGTTATTTTATAACAGAAGCCTTAACCAGAAATCTCTAATTTGAATTTGAATCTTTAAGAAATTTTTCTTCAATTATATTCATAACTCAACTAGTGAATCTGAAGGGAAACTCCAATTGATGAAATTCTAATATTCCAATTCTAAATCACCATTATGGAACTTTTTTGAGTTTCAATTCTGCCCAAAAAAATTGAAAATCCAATCTTAAAAAAGGTTCGAAATTTTTAATATTGTCTATTAATACTCCGGCATGATGAGAGTAGAATATGAAAAATAAATCTTATTTTAGTTTCAAATGCAGAACCAAGATTCCAATCAGGATTCTGTCCCAATGTGAACCGAACTGAAAATCAAAAATGATAAACTTGATACAGATTCATCAATCCGACAAATTTGTATTTATATAAAAACATCCAACATAGAAAATCCCGGGCAGGGCAAATCCGGACTTTTCATCTAATAACCTTGCAAAATCCGGGCACACCATTTTAAAGTTAACAACCCAAAATCTGGGCAATATCCATTCAAAGTTGAAAATTGTTCAATTAAAATTAAGAAGAAAAAACTCAAAAAAAATCTTAGTAACACACTAGCCGGTATATTTTGAAAAAATTGCCTTAGTTCTGACACGAGATTGTTACTCTTATTCACTTTAGTGGTTCATCAACATTTGACTGAGAATATAAATTTTTGAGTTTAGTGAAGAATATTTTTTATATTTTTGGACCCTCATAGAAAGGGAGGTTTAACCCCCTAACCCTCCCCCCTCTCATCACGTTCCTGCGGCCATAATCGGAGTTATACCACTTGAATCAAGCAGAACCGATTTTTTTCAAAATTTGGTGGAAAATATCCGGGAAAGTCTGGGAAAGTAGGGAAAAATGTCCTTTATGAAGTAACATGTTTTCAAAAAGGCAATTTTTTGACTTTTTAAGTTTTAGAAAAGGACACCATTATATTTCAGTGTGGCAATCAGACGAAAAACAGAAAATGTCAAAATGTAAATAATTTATCTGTTGTGATAAAAAAAAACCTTATTCTATAAGTACATTTCTAAATATTAATACAAGCCATTTAAAGTTTTAAGTTTTTTTTATAAAATGGTTCACTCGAATAGATGTCTGTAAAAAAACAAATTCATTTTAAAATGTTTCTGAACTCACATAAACTTAAATTTGATTATTTTTCTTAAAACAGTAATATTTGTTTAAAAACAAATATTTCAAAGGATTTTTTTTAAGCAACCTAATTTGTATCCTTAATTTATTTAATGTGCTATTAAAAGGTGTCTAGGGAATTTTAAAATAGATCAAAACATTCAAATAAGTTCAATACTTCGGATTTTACAATTAAAAATTAATTTGAGTCTTATTGCTGGGAATTTTCATAAAAAAAACTGAGAGATAGTATATCTCATGGCCGTAGAAACGAGGGGTGTTTTGGGGGTTGTTTTCTCACTTGTTCATCGAAATTCAGGTCTGAATCAAAAATTTAAAATTAAACCAATTTCGGATGATCTTGTTTCATTTTTCCATAACCAAAATTGTAATCTTATTTTCGTGTTTCTGATTCTGTAGAAAGTTTAGGATACTTAACTTTCAGTTCGAAAAATCATTAAAAATTAGAAATGAAAAGCTGCTTCGAAATCCTGGTTCAAATTTGGTTTTGTTTTTCACATCAAATTTGAATCATGTTTTTAGCAAATCATATGCATTTTGAATATTTGGGAAATAGTTTTTCGAATATGAAAAAATAAGAATATATTATCATATTTAAATTCAAAGTTCTTAAACTTAATTCTTACACAAAATTTATACGTACGTTTAAAGCTTCAAAATGGCGATACTAAATTGAAAACTCAGATGCAGATTCATCATTTGAAATTTACATTTTAATTGAAATTCACAATACAGATAAAGAAAAATTATTAAAATAATGAATTAAGATTAAACCATACCAACAGAATTTAAACTTTACATTCATGGATGAAGGCTCTAAAAATTGGCTCGTAAAATTCTGATCTGGAATTCGAATTCGGAATTCGTATTTTTTGCCCATTTCAGAAATCTGAAAGAAATTCGGAAACAGATTCAAAGTGAAATTTTTGAATTCAAGTTCAGAATTCCGATTCAGAATACAGAATCAAAATTCAGTAAAGATTTCAGTTCGAAATTCAGTTTAAGTTTTAGTTTTAGACAAGAACATTTCCACCTTCTTTGTTCGCAAAGGAATATGAATATTTGCAAATTGGAATTGCTTGTCTATTTTACGCCGGTTTTTACACAATTGTAATAGTATAAACATATAGGGGAGAGTGAGGATACTTGATCGCTGGCTGTATCTCGAAAGAGGAATGTCCAACAAATATCAAATGGTCTAGAAAAAATATGCGAAATAGAACAAAACAACTATGCTGTTATCTCAACAAATTTTAAAAAAAAATAACCAAACGTGATTTGAAGATCTTTTTCAGCACTTCAAAATATTTCTTACATTAAAAATAATCTGAAAATATTCATTCCAAAATGTAAATAGTTAGAGTATAATTTAAGCTTCATCATGCCATACTTTCAAAGCAAAAGGAAGCATTCATTTTTTCTAAGAAGAAGTTTTCCGAAATGTTTGTTATGGGTACAATCGATCCCTAGAGTTAAAAATGATACATTTTTCTTCTGAATGCATCGTGATCATTGGTTAATGTTTGTCCAATAACTAATGTTTATCCAGTAATCAAAGGACTCAAAATACTGTATTTGTCTAAAAACCATAAAATTGCGCCTTAGAGTATACAATGATGCAGGAAGATGGGTGTCGAAAAAAGGATCATTAGGTGAATTTCCAGTTCCAGTTTTTGACAGCTTAGTACACGTTTGAAATTTAATAAAATGTATGAAAAATATGAACTGAATTACAGAAAACGCCTAATTCAGAACCATATTCATCCATCGGTTCCTTTAATATTGCTTTTATTCGAATAAAAGGTTAAATTTTTCATGATTCAAAATCATTCTTATTTGGTCGCTGGTATTGAACTTAACAGGTGATTCAAAATGTAACTTTTAAACTAATAATTTACTACTATTGAACAACATATTTTGAAGAATTTATAAATTCAAAATATGCTAAAATGGGAGAAAAACAATAGAAAAATATGAACATATATAGCTCAAGCAATCCAATGTAAAGATAAGCCAGTAATTAAAAATCTGTCTTGAATTAGCTTCTGCGAAATCTAGAGTATCTACCCTAATATTGCAGTTTTTGAAAGCCAAATTTCAAACTTAAATCTTAAATTTGATTCAAGTTTGCATCCATCAAATTTGGAATTTTTTTTTTGAATTTTTTTTTATATTCTTCAAAGGATAGATATTTGAAATTTGCAAAAGAGTTTTAAAGATTAGGCTTTTTTGATTTGGATATAAAGTTATTTTTTTTTTTAAATAGAAGACAATTCCAAAAAGAACTTGTTTTATGCTTACTGTTAAACAAATTCAAAGATTTAAAGCATCAATGAAAGCACATTCCATATTTTGTTTCTTGAGGTTTAATTATAAGAATATAGGCTTCTCTTTAAGTTTAGGAACACTTTTCTAAAGTAACGATTTAATACAAAAACTATCAATGAGTGCTTAAAAATATATAGTTACACACATAATTTGTTTTATATTTTTTTAATGCATGCATTGTTCAGCAAAAATCATAGGTAAAAATCGGTCATAAACCCCTCCCTCCCCCCTTTTAGTCGGTTTTTCCTGCGGACTTGGTAAGGCTATGATCATTTTGAAACTGGGCAGTTACAAACATGTGTATTTTTAAAACTATTCATTTTTTCGAAAAACTTTCTATGGAGGAAATGAAGATGCTAATATGATATTGAATGCAAAAATATTTGGAAAAAAATTATCGTTGATTACTAGAAATTCTTTTTCACACTTTACACACTTTTTCTTCCCGTCAAGTATTGATCTTTTATTTTTTTTCCACAGAAGCAAAACCTTTACAAAATCATGCTATTTTGCAAAAATTCACCTGGAAAAACCAATTATAATCTGATTGTAAACTTTTCATGAGTTGGCATCTCGAAGAATTTGACCTTTTGAATTCGGTTGCACGAAAAAAGAACTGTTTTTTTTAGGTTTGGCTTATTTAATAAAAAATCGTTTATAACTTGATGCAACAGGTAAAATGGAATTAAAAATTAATGCTCGGCCGAGAATATTTAGTTTGGTAACAAAAATTATCAAGTGCGATTCCCAATCCATACCAAACGGAAACAAGATTTCCGGCCCTTAAATTTCAACCAGTTTTCATTCAAACCAAACCCTCTGTTTTCGGAAGGAAATGTTCAGCCTTCGACAATGAATCCTGTCGCTAATTTATGCAAACGTGTAAGGTAACACAAAATAGCAAACCTGAGCCAGAAGCTCGGCTAGAAAAAAAACTGCCAAGGTATAATTTTATCATCATTCCATCATCAGTCTTAAATGTCACTCACTTGCATTGAGCGTTGTTTAGTTCCACTCGCCTGGCACATTAAATATTGCTGCTCCCGGATTCCCGGTTTGTCTCTGGCAAATTTTGATATACTTTCTTGCCAAAATTCCCATACATCATTTGATCCCTTTTTTCCCCCTTCTGGCTCATTCACCGGCAGCAGGATCAGCAAGTTCCAGATAGAGAGCAAAAGAACTAAGAAAAAAAAGAAAATAAAATAGTGCGTCGTCGTCAAATGCAGCCATCCCGATGTATGTTGGTAAGCAAATCTTCGGTACAAAACACGCTTGGAGCGCAAAAATTTACGCATAAATTAAAGTTTTTTTTTTCTTTTGGCTCCGAACCTGAATCATCCTCTGAGCCTAAGGCTCTAGGATGAACCCTTTTTGCGCAATCCTTTCTTTTTCCAGCGACGAGGCACAAGCGATAGACCCTCTGACTATCTATCTTTTAGGTTATCCTTCCGAAGAAAAGGAAAACGCTGAAAAAAAGAGTTTCTCCTAGGCACGAAAAAAGGACACGTTTTTCCAGTTCTTCCTCGTCGTCGTCGACGCCTTGTCGAGATCTGACGATGGAACCAGGTTGAGGTGCTGCTGCTGCTGCAAGTGTAAAAGATTGATCGGGAGATTTTTCTATTTGAAAGATGATGACCCGTTTTTTCTCGTTCGTTCGTCCTTCTATCTCTCCGGGGCAATCCTTTCGTCCGGGCCCTCGTCAATAAAATTCCATATCTTAGGACAGGAATCATCCCGCCCTATTCTGAGGGAAATTTGGGAAAGTGTCGAGTTTCCTACGAAAAAACTAATGAAATGAACTCACATGGTTCGAATGGATTTTTGTTTGTTTAACGATTTGAAATAGTGATCATAAGAAATAATATTTTAATAAAGAATTTCTTGGACCCTAAAAAAATCAATAGTTATAACATCAGCAGTTAACTTTTCACTTCAATTATTTAGAGAATCCAAACAGTTTAAAAAAAACAATTGACTCTTTTTTTTAATTAAAAATTCACTGAAGCTTAGTTTTATGGTTACTAACAAATTATGTTCTACGATAAACTTTATAGATACCGCCAACTGGGCCAACATGCAACACTTTTCATTTAATAGACTTCTTTAGTATTTTTTTTATTTAAGAAAAACATGCGATTTTAAGTATATTTAGAAAAAGTGGTAACTTGCAACAAACTTTGATTTTAATGATAAATCCAATGAAAACGTACACAGCAATTTTTTTTTTTGCTGGAAACCAGCAAAATTTTGCTGGGGTTTGTCCTGCTGAATTTCTAATAAAATTTCTAGAAATCTCAATTTCTGGAAAAAATAGCAAACGTTAATGCTTGTTTCGAGCAATTCAAATTGCTGTAAAATCAGCAATCCAGATTGCTGGAAACCAGCTTTTTCTTTCAACACAACCAGCAGTATTTAGTATGAAATTTATATTTCAATAAAAAATTAAAGTTTAATATTGGCTGTACATATAACTAGCAATAAAAACAATTATTTTCTCCCATTTTCAATAAGGGATTTATTTATTTTCAAAAAAACATTTCTTTTCACAACTTTCTAGCATCGGCTCTGGGGTGGCCGCTTTGTGCCAAAGTGTTGATCATCCGCCATCTGTAAAAATAGTTTTGATTAGTGTCTTCTATGGAATATCTACCTGTACAATAAAAACTTACCCTTGACTTGATGCAAGGTTGCTATAATATAGAGGAAAATAAAAATAATTATATAAATCTAACCAAAATTCGTAAAATAGAGTCTCAATAACTCAATAGAGTCTAATAACTCTGATGTGACAACTCGATTGCAGATTTCCCAGCAGACTAGATCAATTGCTGGAAAGTCCAGCAATTTGAAAACCGATTTCTGACTTTTCAGCAAAAATGACAAGAACACAACCGATTGCTGAAAAATCCAGCAATACGAAAACCCATTGCTGGTTCCCAACAAAACTTTGGATTGCTGAACGTTTCCAGCAATTTTTTTGCTGGAAATCGAGGCAAAAATTTACTGTGTATGTAAATGTATAGTTTTTGGTAAATTTTTGATGCCATAAAAGCCATTACGCATGTAAACCCCAGTTGCAGAAATTTATGAAACCAGGGGTGGTCCTAGAGTTGGCTCTTGGGAGAGGGGGGAGGGAGGTAATTTTCCATATTTTTAAAAATCAGTCGATAACGTAAATACACGGCGAAAAAACGTTCATTTGGAGAGAGCGAGTGGGGGGAGGAGGAAGGGGTGTGCAGTTTCAAATGAGACCTCAATATATGCTGTACACCAAACCCGTGCGGAGGACACTTTCATGGGTGGGGGTTCCGAATTTCAAATTTTGTTAGAAATAATAACAATACCAAAATAAGCAAATTGATCTTTAAAACCATATTCAAACCCATAATTATCACACAAACTCGAAAAAAAATTATTGATACGAATAAAAAAAATAAGAATCAAAATTTTTAATCCAATTTATTTCCGATTAGTCATTAATAAATTATTCGAAATAGTGGTTCTTAGTCTGAACTAAAAAAAAATCAAGTAAGTACTTTCAAAACATTAGAAACTGAATGCGAATCAAAACTTGGAATAAAGCCAGAATTTGAAGCTTCGGACATAACAATCAGTGCACAGAAGAAACATACATCAAATTAAACTTGAATTCTTACAAAAATCAGATCAAGTCGGAATAATTGATAATTATTAACTCTATTACATATTTATTTTCATTTCTTTTCTTTAAATTCAATTGTAGGGTAGGTTGAAAAATTACTCTGTAATGTCATCCATTTGAAATACTTTTTAATCACATTTTGAAATGTTAATGAACTTCAGAGAATAAGTTTGATTTAAAAATGAAAATAATTAATTTTATTTCAAGAGTGTCAGTTATCAAAGTCAGAGGTTATTGTTTGGTTATTGTTTATCAACAGATCACATATTGACCCTAATCCTTCTTTAATATTCAAATTTAACCAGTAACCATTATTAAAGGCAAGAAAAGTTAATTCCTGATTGTGTTTGCAGTTTTAACATTATGTATTTAAAATACAACAACAATTCATCATCACTGACAAAGTGCATATTGGGAAATGGAAGAGTTCAAGAATGATCAAATGCGAAAGTGATAAAAATAAATAAATAAATAAATAAATAAAATTATTATAAATATTGAAAAAACACAGCAAATACTGATGAGGTTTACATTTCGCTAAAAATTATTCTTAAAAATTAATACCGTAATCCAGGGTAAGATTGATCACCTTTTTCAATATTTTTCGATTATTTTTTCTGTTTAGGGGAATGTGACATGCTTCAAATTTTTAAAATCAGTACTTGACTCCTATGAACGTAAAATATGGTTTCAGAAATTTATTAGACTACGCTAAATTTGATTTAAAGATCAATTTTATCTCTGTTCAGAATTTGATGCTTTGAGGTAACATTGATCAATCTCTATTTGACGGTTTTATAGAGTTTTCTTGATCATGAAGGATAAAAACATCTTCGAAATATTTGAAAAGCTAGTTTACCAATTTTGCCTTGATTTTTAACATTTTCTTTAAAAAAGCATTTATAATCGAAAAAAGAACAATGATACTGCATACAATTAAGGGCAAAAATTATATCAATTGCTAAATAGTTGAAACTTCAAAAAAGAAATGAAATTTTATCTTCACACATTCTCCAAAGCCCTCCCACTATTTAAATTTGCATTTTTTTTTTTTTCAAAGTTAACCATTTTATAGGGTTCCTATCCATTTGTCCAATACGGGCTTACCCTTCCTTATTTTTTAAATATAAACATTTATCATTAAATGACTATAGAAAATGCACTTTAAATAAACATATAAAAAGAAAAAAAGTTGCTCTTAAACATTAAACAACCCGTTTTCTTTTTGGTATCATCAGAAGAGCTGTTTATTTGCGAACCTTGAAAAAAAAATATTTTAAGATTTTGAAATTACATTTTTACTAACGGAAAAAATTTTAAATACAAACCAAATTTTGCCTAATTGATACTCAATTAATAGACTCTAATGTAGAAAACTGTTTTCAAAAATTCAAACTATAGAGTGATTTATTGCTGATAATGTGAAAAAAATATTGTGGAGAAAGTTACCTCGTTTTACGGTGCTTCGAATCGCATTTTCGATTTTTTTCACAGATTAAATAAAAGTCATGATCGATTGGAAAAAGATTATTTAAAATAATAAACAGAAGCAATTCTCTTCTAAATATTGAAGCGAAGTTATAGTTTAAAATTTCAAGCTCTGACTATTTTTTCGCCATCAATTGGAATATTGAGTCCTGGAAAAGGCAAATGCAAGAAACTTAGTTTGTTCTCATTCAAAACTTCGATTCATATTCTTCCAAGAGAATAATGTTTCAGGTTACTTAAAAAAATAATTGAATAATTAATAAAATTTCGGTGTACATTCTTATAGGAATCAAATGAAAGTAATGAAAATTATAGACGGCTAGATAAGATGAGAAAGCATGAAAGGTGTTGAAAATGAGCCAACGGACATCGGCTCATTATGCAACTGACTAACCAACAGATCCATATCACGAGCCTATTTCAAGATATATTTTTTTCTTTATTTACGACACTTTTATTTCAATACAATCCCTTTTATTTATTTATTTATTCATTTATTTATTTATTTATTTATTTATTTATTTATTTATTTATTTATTTATTTATTTATTTATTTGTTTATTTATTTATTTATTTATTTATTTATTTATTTATTTATTTATTTATTTATTTATTTATTTATTTATTTATTTATTTATTTATTTATTTATTTATTTATTTATTTATTTATTTATTTATTTATTTATTTATTTATTTATTTATTTATTTATTTCTTTTCCATCCATGAGGAAAGAATTCATAACATGTGGCTTCTTAAAATGTTTAAAATGAGTCAGCTTTGAGCGAAATCAATCATTGATAACTGATAAACTTACAATTTAAGATGAAAAAAAAATGATTCTGAATTTGTTTATTATACTTTATTCAAATAAGGAATAATACTTTTATGGTCAATGTAAAAAAAAAATCTAAAGTTTTTAAAAATTCGGAAAGACAAGTAGTTCTGACATTACTGAAGAAAGTTTTTAAAAACATAGATATTATTTCACTAAAAAAAAACTTACCGAACTCTGAAAAACGATTCGGTTTCTGCTTTGAGAGTTATTTTAAATTCAATGTAGTTATTACTTCTTTAAACATTCGTCAAAAGTCTTTTATTTTACAAAATGTGGAACAGTAAACATACAGAAAACATTAATAATTTTTTTTCACAGAAGTCCATATAATTTTCGTTCTTGGGAAAGAAATTTGGTATAAACCCTTATTTAGAATTTTAATCGTAATGTTAAAAAGTTTTGTCAGAAAAGTGCAGAATTTTCTTAAATGATTTTTAACCTAGTTGAATATAACTTAGGGCACCAACATAAATCAAAATTAGCTCTTAAATTCTTTTCATCTAAAAAAAAATGTTAAATCTATGGCCATGTGAATTTATGAAACCCCCTTGAATGTGGAGTTGAATATTGGAATCAAAGAAGGCTGAAATTGTGTTCTTGAAAAAAAAATTCGTATCAGCATAAAATTTGTAATGATTCAAACGATTTTTTTTAATCTAAGTGAATGATCATCAAAGTAATGGATGAACTTGATTAGCTACACTTCTTAAAAAAAAAACAATAGTACACGACCATGATGCACACTGCTTCTCCTCTTCCCATCAAATTTCATTTAACTAAATTAGAGATTTGAATTTAAAAAATTTGAAATTAGAGAAGTTTAGCATACTTTCTCTACATACTTAATTTGATATCCTTTTAAACAACTTATACATCCTTTTATAAAACTGAAGTATATTGTTGAATCGTGATTCGAAAAAACGAATTAATATAAATTTTTGGTTCGATTCACTTTCTAAATATTAATTTAATTTTAAAACAAAATCATTAAAATCAAATTCTTAGCTAAGCAGCTTTCGAAACTCTATTTTTATTTGTTTTCTCTTAAATTTGTATGCTCTCATGAATTTAAAATTTATTGAAACTGAATCGAAAGAAATAATTTGGAACGAACGATTAAGAAAAATAAGTGGAAAATTGTGTTTTTGCTTCATGCTCTCAATATTTTGAAACTTATTGTTTAATTTAAAAATAAAGAAAAAGAATAAAGGGTTCATTTCTTATACCTAATACTATTTTTCACTGAAAAGTCCTAATAAATTGCTTTTGAAATAAATAAGATTCAGGGTGGATTTCAACGTAAAATTATAATTATTAAGCTGGATTTCTACTTTAAATTTTAATTATTATTGTGCGAATGAGCTGCAGTATTGGCGATTCAGTGACACAGTCTTTGAATAGAATTTTGAACCTGGGATAAGATTTCGAAGTTTTGGCTTAAGTTCTGCGTCGAGATTGTTACTGGCTATTCACTTTAGCCGTTTTTCAACATTTGATAAAGCATTTAAAATTTTGAGTTTAGAGAAGAACATGTTGCTTTACATAGTTTATCTTTTATGGGGGGGGGGGTAGAGGGGGTGGTCAACACCCAAAACCCGCCCCCCCGTTCTTATAAATTGGTGTGAGGTTTATATTCTTCAGGAAATATACTTTTAGTTTATGATCTAATCTACAAGTTTCTATAAAAATTTGGAACAAACATTTCACCGTTATTAAAAGATTTGCAAAGATATGGATGATCGAAATTTCCATCTTTGAACCAACTGACCTAGAACAAAAATTCCTGTCAAATGTATGTGTGTAAAATAAAATAATAAATTATAAAAAAAGTAATCTTCAATTAAATATTATCATGAAAAATTATAACACATTTTCAACGATTGAAAACACTTCTACTTCTGTTATGAATATCTCAAGCATTTTCACTCTCCGTTAGCTCTATCAGCAGTACAATTTCTGATACTTATTTGTGTTAACTTAATTGTTGTTTATTTGCGTAAAGCTGACAAAAAATGTTAGAAATGTTCAATATTGATTCTCAATTGTGCCTCAATTAAAAATTCGCACCTTTGTTCATTTGTTAGTGTCGAAACAAAGTTGTGATAATTTCAGTTCTGAAAATGGAATTTAAAAGTGAAAAGTCTCCTTTTTTTTTGGACCCCTTACAAATTTTCCGGGTTTTCCATTTATTTTCAGTTATTTTAGAAAAAAATAGGTAGTATGATTTTATTCTTTACAGTGAAAGTTATTTCCCTTTTATCTTTGGCTTGGACAGTAAAAAAAATGATTTTTCCTCATTCATTCTGTTTTTTTTTTAAACCGCGCCCCATTATGTGAGCTGTCTGAATTACCACTGACTAGACAGTACATTTTAAAAATTGTTGAAAATTTTATCAGGTGTACTTTTTGTGGCAAAATGGTATGGTAGGATTCAGGAAGAATAAGAGTTCATTATGTGCATAGTAGTATCTTTATCCTATGCTAGTAAAATGAATTATTTACAATTTTCGGCATTTAGGACCAAAGTTGGAACACTCACCCTACATTTTAAAATCGTTGAAAATTTTATAACAATAACAATGACGAAAAGCGGTATGATAGTATGAAGGAAGAATAAGATTTCATAATCTGCCTATGAGCGTCTTGAATTTAGCAAGCGAAATTAGTTATTTCCGATTTTCGGCATTTTAGGACTAAAGTGGGTTCTAGGCCCAAAGTAGGAGTACTCACTTCTAAAACAACGTTTTAGCTACAGCATTTTTCAAAACTTGGTTTCTCAAAAGTACCTCTTTTTCAAATGAGGTATTTTTGATTTTACTTATCTTCTTGTCTTGATACTTGGAACAATAAAGATTATGATGAAAGAATGTTAGGAATGAAGAGAATATTTTTCAAACATTATCTTTAAAAAAAATCCCCCAAATATTTCGAAGCCTTGCTACCAGTTGCTGTTGTTATGTTTTATTTCTCTATCTGATTCCTCGCTGTCATATTTCAGTTCTTTTCCAACGACTTCAAATTCGGTCTATGACGGGCTTTGGAGCATCCGTTTTCTCATACATATTTCATGCGCGAGACATTTCACATATAAAAATTCCTCGCAGAGTAGGTAGCAAATAAAAAGCGCTGATAACTCATTTGCCATAACTTTTGGAGGCTTATCGGGCGGGGCAGACTGTGCGCGCCAGTAGTTAATTGATGCATGAATTTTTATTTTTCCACCTTTAATTAAATTACAAAGCGAGCCAGCGATTAACCATCTCACTTTTCACTCCCCCGAATTTTTTAACCAGGGTTGACCAAACCAAAAAAAAAAACGATACAGTAAATAAACTTTACGCTTAGTTATGATACATGGGCGGGCGGGAATTTTGGTGCGGAAACTTGAGCGAAGGTGAAGAAAAATCTACTCCAAAAGACAAGAAACCGCTTTCATCCGTTTAATAATTTCTCCGTTGAGGTCGGTTTGAGCTTTAAGTTTGGCACTTTCGGTGATAACTCATCTGGGTCGTCCAAGCGGATTTTCGGGGGAAGTCACTCAACCTTTCTTCAGGCCGCCTCAAACTGGAGACACGAAACCGTAGCGAAATTAAGCCTTGATGATGATGCTGCTGGAAGCTTCAGGTTCAGCTTCACAGTTGACGGAATTACGTGCTTAACCTTCCGTAGAGAGGGCTTATCATCTTTTTTTTGTGTCGAAGATGCTGCTCTAGTTTTTTTTCAGAAATTTTTGGAAACTTCTTCATTTTTTCTAGTAAAAGTTTTAGAAACACAGTGTTCAGTTAACCTTAACTTAAACAATCAATCTTTAATGGAAGATTGATTACACAGGATGATTCTAAATATGATCACTATGTCCTAAAAAAATCAAAAGGCAATCAAATTTGAAACAGTTATTGTAATAAAAAGTGAAAAAATCCATTTTTTTTTTCATTTCTTTCTGTCAAAGTTATTTCCAACTATTGAAATAATTTTAAAGAAAATATAAAAATTATGAACTGAAAAATTATCAACTTAAGCTAAAATTAAATGTGAAAAACGTCGCTTTCCATTTTCTGTAAAGAATCGCGTATTTTTCGCGAGAAAGGGGCCTAGGTTTTGAGAAATTGCTTATTAAAATTATTTGAATCGCATACTTGGCCAAAATAAGTGATTGCGATATGTAACCATTGAATGTATTGTTAAAGTTTGCGATCGCTGTTTAGATGGATTTCTTTTTTGAAGAAACACATTTTTTGAAAACAACTTGATCCAAAAGAGAATTCGAAGATTCATATCGTATTCGTTTTCACCACCCGAAAGTGTTACACCATCCACGCCGAAAACGAGCATGAATCGAATTTTGCTCTCACCTTTGTTGGTGTGCGTGAAATCGGCAGTGTCAACAGAAAATATCAAGCTGTCAAAAATCCATTACAGCTGGTATTTATTTTCGTTTGCTTTCAGTTTGCATTTTTTCTTGATCATCCGAAAAATGATCTTGGTTTTAGGTTCTCTGTGGTTTTAGCATTAATGTATGTATCTATTATATTGAGTTGTGAAGATTTCAAATTTTTAGCACTTAATGATATCCAAAAAATTAGATCAAGTTCGACAATTTCTGAAATAGAATTGTATCTATTGTGTTCTGCCGCTCATAGCAAGTCCGTCCCATTTGCGTTTTTATTGAAATGAGAAAAACGGCCAGAATCTGCCACTGTTACGGCTAATGAAAGATTTTTGCTTTATAAGGATTATTTTTTAGTTTTGATTCTGTTGAAAATCTTTGTTTGGCCCCTGTGGCTGTGGGACCGACTTCCGATCATTCGTTCTATGGGACAAAAATACTTGAGGTTTTTTTTCAATGTTCATCAGAACAAAGCACTGAAAACAAAGTTTTCTTCTAAAACTACAGATAAAATTAAAGCGTTTATAGCATTAAAAGAAAAATGATGAAAACTCAAATGGGACGGACTTGCTCTGAGTGGCAGTGTACAGGGTGTTCAATAAGTTCGAATGCAAATTAAAATAACGGTAACTCAAAATCAACTACACATTTTTTTCTCTAATGGAAAGATAATTCAATAATGGTCAATCACACCTTTTGTTAAGTAATTTTTTTTGCCTAAACCAATTATATGAACTTCAGCGGTTTCTCAAGTCAACCGTACGCGGCACGCTCTTCTATTTTATAAATTTCGTTCCCCATAAGAATGCTGACGATTTTTATATAGAGTCAAAATCGGTTTCCTGTAGGTATAAGTTTATTCTCGACAACATGTATGATATAACTAACCAATCCAAGAGAGTTATATTTAAAGGGCAAGGCACTTTTCATTTTGAGCCAATATTTACAAAAACCTGTATTATTCTGTGTAGAATGACCTATAAAAATATTAGCCTATAAAAGAATTAGCCAAATAAATCAATTAATGACTAATGTTAACTTAAAACAAAGTTTCACAAACACATATTCATGGATTTTCATTTATTTATGATGTGCAATTATTCTTTGCTCCATCACGTTGCTAAGCTTTTTGATGAAAATCAGCTAGCACGTAGCTACTTTTTCGACATTTCACACATAACACGAAAAAAAGATTTTATATGAGACAAGCTTAGGAATTCTTCAGGAATAGCTTCATCAATGATCATGAGAATTTGACAATAGGAGGCGGATTAGGTGACCTGTAGTCTATTTAGTTTGATCAATAAATTAGATTTTTTGTCTGTACCAGTACTTGTGGTGTGAAAAGACTGATAAAAATTGAACACTGAATGAAAACTAATTCTTCGACAATTTGTCTGATAAAAGCATAAAATTACTCTAAAAAAAGTTAAATGTACATATATGCTGCGGCTTTACCATACCATTTGGTTGAAAAGTCACAAAGTCCGTTGAGTGCCAGTCTTGTCGGTAGCAGTGAGTAACATTAATTATTATCTACTAGCTGATCCCATACGAACTCCGTTTCGCTTTCAACTTGGAATATGTCATGAACAGTTTATATGAAAGCCAATTGCCAAGCATTTTCCAGATGCACTTCTGAATTCATTGTTAAGTAATAATTGCAAAAATATTGGACGATCACTTTGTCTGTTGTCTGCTACTAAATTTGAAATCAGGAATCCATTGACCGTGCCAAAAACCACGTGTATAAATTTCGACTGGATCATTGCATAACAACGCAAGTATTGCCAAAAAGCTAAACCCCTTTCGGGGGCTCTTATACAATCTTTGATGACTGAAATCGATTGCCCTTCCCTCCAAACTCCCGTGTGCAAATTTTCAAAGCAATCCATTGTATAATAACGTCAATATTGTTAAAAACAGTTTTAAATTTATATGGACGATCCCTTTCGTCGACCCCTGGCAACGCATTTGACATCTGAAATCGATTGCCCGTCCCTGAAAACTACCGTGTGTAAATTTTCATCCCAATCCTATGTTAAATAACGACGATATTGCAAAAATATTGAAAGGTTTATATGGACGACCCCCTTTGCCGGTCCCTTACACTGAATTTAATACCTTAAATCCATTGCTCATCTCTCAAAACTCTTGTGTACCAATTTTCGTCGGAATCCGATGTATAATAACGACAATATCGCATCAACAGTGAATAGTTGATATGGACGACCCCTTTGGCCGACCCCTGATTTTAGTTTGGATAAGTGAAATCAGTTGTTTGTCCCTTATAACTCCTATGTGCAAATTTTCACCCCAATCCGATGTATAAAAACGTCAATATCACTAAGATACAGAAAATTTAATATGGACGGCCCCTTCTGCCGGCCCCTTACACTGAATTTGATATCTCAAATCGATTGCACGTTACTCAAAACTATCGTGTACCAATTTTAATCTGAATACGATGTATAATAACGTCAATATCGCAAAAACAGCGAAAAGTTAATATGGACGACCCCTTAGGATGACCCCTTACACAAAATTTGACACCTGAAATCGATTGCTCGTCTTTCAAAACACTCATGTGCAAATTTTCAACACGATCCGACGAAAATTAACGTCAATATTGCAAAAACAATATTTGTCTTGTATGGACGACCCCCTTCAGAAGGGGTCATCCGATAATCTAAAAACATTTTTCATCCTTCCTGGTCCTATCGAGCAAGCAAGCCAAATTTCAGCTCTCTAGCCCTTAAGACGGCTGAGTCTATAGAGGACAAACAAACAAACAAACAAACAAACATACAGAAATTGCTTTTTATATAGGGTCATTCCATACCAAGTGACCATGAAAATGCAACGACCCTCTTCGATTTCGCTCAAAATCAGTAGGGTGACTTATCATAACGTAAATAAGAAAAATCCAAAGTTTTGAGGGAATCGGGCCATCCTCCCTCAAATGGCAGCCCCCCCTTTTTTGAAAATTTGACAATTTTTGCCAAAAAAACTGTTTTTGTTTTTTTAATATCTCAAAAAAGGTAGAAGCCACAGATAAGATAAGACCATCCCTATAAAGAATATATTATAAGCTATCAAATGAGTTGATAGAAAATTTTCGGCAGTGTTGCCAAACTAGATAATTTTGAATTTTAAAACTTAAATTGCGATTATCTCAAAATGCCCCCACTTTTATTTTTGATTTGATGGTGCCAATGGATTCAGCGTGAAATTTTACATAAGAATCACTCATTCACTCAAAACAATATGAGCCGTTTCGGAGATATCAAGTTTTTAAGATGGGAAGTTTGTGAAATTTCACCGTTACGCCAATACATCTTATGAATACGCCTCGGAAAGGATGGATCTGCTTCCGCATATAGGTACTACAGGGTTCGGCAATTGAACTGCTACATTGCTTCAACAGTAATTATCTCGTTGCACGCGAAACAGTATTAAACGACCCCTCGTAGCTTTGTTTACATAGTCTTAGCTATCATTGCACAGTGGTGCAGAACATCAATGTAGCTGTACGAAATTAATAGCGCCCAGGGATGAAGAGATAGACGTTTGATGTCTTCAGCAATATTGTTTAATTTTACATGGAGCATATTCTAGCATCAAAATTTTTGCCGAGGGGTCCACCGATAGCGAGATAAAAATGCTATCTTTTTTATTTTTTAAATTAGGGTTTTGATGTCTTCGACAAAGTTGATTATCTGATCAAAATACATAAGTTTGTTGAATATGTCAAAGTCCTATTACATCACTCTCTGGAGTTACAGTCAAAGAAAAAAAAATCTCTTGAAAAAACAGTTTTTCAAACCTGACACGTCAAGTATTGGATAAAATTGTTCGCTGTCTTCGAAACAAAGTTGTACCAAGTCTCAATTGTCAGTATACAATTGTCTCATATATAATATTGGTTTTAGAAGTTGCTGAAGCCCTACAGAAAGCATTTGGTGTATTTTATTGGCAATTTTGGAAGGCTACTGTTTCGCGTGCAACGAGATAATTACTGTTGAAGCAATGTAGCAGTTCAATTGCCGAACCCTGTAGTACCTATATGCGGAAGCAGATCCATCCTTTCCGAGGCGTATTCATAAGATGTATTGGCGTAACGGTGAAATTTCACAAACTTCCCATCTTAAAAACTTGATATCTCCGAAACGGCTCATATTGTTTTGAGTGAATGAGTGGTTCTTATGTAAAATTTCACGCTGAATCCATTGGCACCATCAAATCAAAAATAAAAGTGGGGGCATTTTGAGATAATCGCAATTTAAGTTTTAAAATGCAAAATTATCTAGTTTGGCAACACTGCCGAAAATTTTCTATCAACTCATTTGGTAGCTCATAATATATTCTTTATAGGGATGGTCTTATCTTATCTGTGGCTTCTACCGTTTTTGAGATATTAAAAAAAAACAAAAACAGCTTTTTTGGCAAAAATTGCCAAATTTTCAAAAAAGGGGGGGCTGCCATTTGAGGGAGGATGGCCCGATTCCCCCAAAACTTTGGATTTTTCTTATTTACGTTATGATAAGTCACCCTACTGATTATGAGCGAAATCGAAGAGGGTCGTTGCATTTTCATGGTCACTTGGTATGGAATGACCCATATATAGATTACTTATAATAGACTTATGCTTATTCAACACTATTTTCTTCCCAGGGCTGTTTGGAAGCAGCAGAAAGTCATCGAATCGGATGGTATGGCGAGGTATGACATTCTAAAGCCCGAGAAGCGGCGGGCTTTCCTGCAGGAACATCTTATCTTCATCGAGATGAAACAGCTGCTTCAGGAGGACCCCCGTCTGTTGCCATCGCTGCTCCAGAAGATCCTATCGAGTAATCCGGATCTGATGCGTATCATTTGGGAAAACGAGATGGAGTTTTTGGCCCTTTCTAACTAGAGAACCGATCCCAGCATATATTTTTGTAGGTATTTTTTCCAACAACTTTGTGAAACGTTTCATATACATTATAGAATTATCGTATGAAACTCGAAAAAACAGCATTTACCTACCAAAGTGGCAATATACATACATATTTTCAACTTCTGGCTAAAGCGATTAGAGTATAGGGCTTTTGCTACACACACATACAAGAGGTCCGTTGGGCACACTTCAAAGGTTTTTATATGCGGAAAATACAAGTTTCAGTTAAAATGTTTTTTTTTTAACTAAAATGAATGCGCTTTTCTCTAAAAAAGTACTAACAAGTACATGCCACATCATTGGCTCACAAGGGGGAACAATTATGAAAATATTTGATTGAGTTGCAGTGAGGAAAAAAGCTGAAAAAAAATTTGAAAAGTGACCGTGAAAGGCGCATAATTTAACGGTTCTCCCAGATCATTTGTTTAAGTAATAGCGTCTATCTTTTAGAATTTTGAATCCGGATGATAAGGCTAAGTGTTTTCGCTGCGGAATTTAAAAAGAAATTTAGCAATCTTCTACTTCCTCAGGAAACGGTCATATCGTGTACAGAATCCTCATTATTTCAAATAACCTCACTCGAAATCAGAAAGCTAATTTGTAAACAAATAAACAAATGTACTGGTTTCTCAAAAATGTGCTGTATAATGAAAAACTTTCGATAGTTTTCATAAAATAATTTAAAAAATAAATTCCTTTGAGTCGTATTCATTTTGCATGAAGCTGTCACTTTTGTTTGCCCAACGACTTACTAATACTAATGCATTGCGCAAATGCCCTATACGATTTCGACACCATATTCATACATATTCATGAAAGAATGCAAGAGAGCACAAGTTTTTGCTCTCAATGCATGCGAACCGTTGCCAAAGACAATATTTGCTGCCTCTATCATTGGGCAATTGTTGCAAATACACCATCTGATTTTGAGCAATCTGGTTGCACTAAAGGTTGCAGAGAGAAAAACAAAGCTGTTTTCTTACTCGATCCACGCGGGAGAAAAAAAAGGAATGAAATCGTCTTCAAAATCTGCAAACATGGCGAACTTTTTATCATATCCGATGTAAACCATTTAATCCAACCTCGAGTAACTATTTTTACGACATTTAACTTGCGTTTTTCATGACTTGAGTTATCATTTCTAATGCGATTTTATGTTTGTTGGGATGAGTTGAAGGGGGGTGAAGGGGGCGGCGTCAGCGGTGACACCCTGAGTCCAACGTTGATGCCAACGATCGGACAAGCAACATCCGGTTTAGGATTTTGGTTGTTTGGTCCACCCTTAAAAGATCATTCCTATCATCACGGTTAATCACAGCTATTTCGAAGCATCCAAAAAGTGCGGAGTGTTTTGTAATTTAAGATACAAAAAAGTGTTTCGAATAAAATGAATTCATTTAATACTCAAATCATTTTTTTGTTTCCGGAAGTTTAATTTAAGTTAAATAAAATAAACTATAACACAATTTGGTATCAAACCTTTTGATCTTTGGTCTACGATAAGCTTGTGCACAAACATACGACTTTTTTCCCAAATTTCTCTGATTTTTTATCTCAAACACCTGGCATCCCTGGACCCCCTTTTTCGTAAACACTTTAGCCAGCTGTCAAAACATTTTTCAATATAGCTGAACGTGCTATTTGGCATGTGAGACCACCATACCAGATTCATCATGCTTTCCGTATTCATTTCCTGTCAGAATCCTTTCAAATTCATATGAAAGCCAATTAAACCATATTTAATTGAAAATGATTGATGTTTTTGTTCATGAATATTTTTTCAGGTCCTTGATGAAAATTTTTCTGCATCCAATAAATAGGTACTATGTGATATTATGTATGATTGCGGCAACCGAAATCGTGTAGTCCGCTAACATCATAATTTTAATATTCATACTTCTAATTTTCATGAAATAAAGCTAGAATTGCAAAGATAAAAGTATGTGGATGGCAGAACAATTCTTCATTCCAAGTTAACCCTCTACTGCATACAAGCCGATGTTTTTTTTCACTTTTTCAAACATAATCCAGTACACAATTTTAATGCATCAAAAATTCAATTATAAATTAACAAATCTAAAAAAAAATATCTCATTTCTTGCAAAATTTAAACAATGAAAACTTTTGTAACATTAGCTTTTTTTGGAATAAAATGCTTAGTTTAGGGTGAATAAAGTGATTTTCCTAGACGGAATTTTTTCCTCAACGAATTCATAGTCCATGCAGCACAGGGTTAATCACTGAAATCAACATACCTACGTCAAAACAATTTTGTGCGCAATCGAATTTGCATACTACGAATCATGTTCTTCACACCACCGCACAGTAGTTTTTTTTGTTGAAGCTGTTTTTAAGCGTTTCTTGGCGCTCTTTCATTTCTTAATGACTGAAAATGTATGCCTTTTAAATGAATATGAATATAACAACGCACACAGTCATTGAAAATTGAAAGGCGGTTTCCAGCTTTCATTCCTATGGGAGATATTAACCAAACAGTAGCGCCACAAAGTGCTCCATAGAAGAGTTCAGAGAATATGGGAAGCTTTAAGGAACAGGCATATTATTAAAAGGAAATTGGCTCCTAATGTTCAAATTATAAGAAACAGTAACTTATATTCAATTTGACTCCTCGAAATATGAAGCTAACATCACTATTAATTTGTATGCAATGTAATTTCGGATCGCAATTCCTCCCGGATAAGTAAACTATCGTAAAAACATTTACTTGAAGTCGGAATAAATCGTATATGATGAAAAGTCAACCGTTTTTGCAAGTTCTGAGGACGATTTCACTGAGTTTGTTCTCCAGTGAGAGCTTAATATGAGAAAAAAGCTTTGTTATTCTCTATACGTGCAGCAGTGCAACCAGGTTGCTCAACAAGGCCAAGTTTGTGAAAATCAGATGGTTGGAAAGTTATAGTTATTTCAATTTTTAGCAAAGTCTTTTTCTGGGCGCTGGTCATCTAAGTGATAAGACTTATTTAACCTTTGTATCTGTATGTTTTTTTCATCACGCTAATTTATACACAATATTGATTAATTTACAGAGATCTATAGCATTTTTTGAAAAACAAACATTGTTGTGTTACTTATGATCACAAACATTAGACTTCTTTTCTGATTTTTTAAATTCAAGTCTTTTGTCTCTTGTTGGGAGTGTTCATACATTTCTCGGTCACAATTGATTTCTTCGGTGAAAATGGAATCCGCAACGATTAGAATCACTCAAATGAAAGGGAGAAAGAAAAAAATCAAACCCCCAATTGTGTTGTATATGTAATTACAGCCTACAAGCAGGGCCCCAGATGGCTATCGCTTCCCGTAAACCAACCGCGGCAATGAGTAGGTCATCGGCTACATCACAATTCACCTGCAGTACTTCGACACAGAGACCAAGCAAATCCGTTCTCTCGTAAACCACCACATCCGGCGTCCGTTCATCCCCTGCGCCCAATGCCTCGGACCTGACTACTGGGCTTCTAAAATGGGTCCTAACACGGCCAAAAGGGTTAATTAAATCAAAACCTCAAAAGCCTCACGTTCGATTGTGTCCTTTTTCCCCTGGCAGTCAGTGGTGGCGATTCACGGGACGGGAGAGAAATTTCCACAGTCTCGCGTTATCCGCGTATACTTGTGATCCTTTTTCTTACACCATTCAGGAAGCTAGGAGCAAAAAGCTAAGAACAGAGAGAGTTTCCTGTGGCGGACAAATGATGAAGGAAGGCAGCAGGAGGAACTTCCTCCGGCAAGTGGCGCAAACAACAGTCAACAGTCAAACACCGGCAACCGCATAATTATTCAAATGATCTGATTTAATTCAAATTTATTCAGTACATGTCCCTTCTCTTGTACACCTCTTTAGGGATACTGTTGTTGTCGCCATCGAAAGGCCCAGGCCAATACTCGAAGAAAGGAGACCATCATGGGAGATCCCGCTCGCCGAGGGATTTTCACTCGAGAGACCATCATCGGGGAAAATGTATCGCCGTTGTTGTTAGATGAAGGGAGTACCTCTTGTGGACCTTACTCGAGTACCTGTACCTTCATATCATATGTGTACAGTACAAGTGAAGTGCCACCGGCTTAGAATTGAGACCGAAAACATAGGCTTACACAGCCCTCAGCCACTTGATCATCCGTCAATTTGCATTATTATGCAGCTTGCCTTTAACGTGCTTCCCTCAAGTAATAAAGATGCTGTTTAGAAGATGACATTTTGTCCTGTTTCTGTTTTTTTCGAGTTCAAATGCATATCAATCGGAATGAAAAACGTTATTTTATGACTTTCTCGATAGCAGACTCTTATGAAATTGAGGAAGAATGCTTATCAAGTTTTTTTTTAATTTTCTAGGTTTGTTCAATTTGTTTTGAATCTGATTGTTACGGTCCTATTTTGAACCACTTTGGGAAGTGGCTATGATATTTTCTAAAATAAAAAAGAACATGATACCAATTTAACTGCTTTATCCGTTCATTACGAAGATGAGGTTTTTTTTATAGAAACTTTTAGTCTTTTGTTGCAATGTAGCAAGATTTCTTGTTTCTTCGATCATTACTTTGGCCGGTATTTTGGACCACCAGGTTTCTATTTTGGATCACCCTGTGGATCTATTTTGGACCACCCTTAAACTAAATAAGTTTTAATTTCTAAATTTCGCTGTATTTACGACAGCGATTGTTGCACAATTATGCGAATAATTCAGTAAATGTTTTCCTTTCATATTCTTGTTTTGTTTGTTCACGTGAATACATTCCTGAACCTCCTTTTTTCAACTTTTTAGATGAACTTCTTTGTTGAATATATCTAACTACAATCATCTGTTTTTTTTTCTACAACTTTTCATGCTTCATTACAATAATTTCCGATAAGAATAGAGTAAAACTAGAAAAACTCCTCCTTTATGTAGTGTGTTTCAAATATTTTGAAAATTCCGACAGCACTCGACGAATTTGTCCTGCAGTGTCAAATACTGGCCAGTTAGGAGTAAGCCATGACGTGTTGGCAACTGACGTGTTTTTATTTCGCTCCTGCGGCAAAAATTTTATTATTAATGCTTCGCTAGTGTTTTATTTTAAAATTTGTTTAATTATTCTTAAATCGAATGGTCGGATAATCCAGTGTACCAGTGGTCGACAGGAGAAATGTTATCATCAACGGTGGAATAAATGTGTAGTAGTCGATGTTCTCAACGAGGAATTGTTGGTGGAAATCAAAGGAAAAAACAAAGTTTCTGTATCAATAATCATTTTCTGTGTTTTCAAGTGAAAATTAAGAATACCATCATATGGCCCATGTGATGCGCAGCAGATGAATTTGTAAAAAAAACCGACAGGGCGAAGACTTGCGTGAAAATTGTGTCTCAAATGGGCCGATGGAAAACTAAATTAAAATAAATTGTAAACGTTCTTTGAATGTTTTTGAGCAAACATTTATTTTTTTATTTACATAGTATTCCGTCTTACGACATTACTTGACGAACATAAATCCTAAAATTCACTCGGTTCATAACAACCGTTCTCCAATTTCTCGGGCACCCCACGTTCGCAAGATCACGCTCCACTTGGTCTAACCACCTCGCTCGTTGCGCCCCCGCTCGTCTTGTTCCTACCGGATTCGTAGCGAACACCTGTTTTGCAGGACAGTCGTCCGGCATTCTCGCAACATGTCCCGCCCAGCGTATCCGGCCAGCCTTAACCACCTTTTGGATACTGGGTTCGCCGTAGAGTCACGCGAGCTCGAAGTTCATCCTTCGCCTCCACACTCCGTTCTCCTGTACGCCGCAAAAGATGGTTCTTAACACTCGTCACTCGAATACTCCGAGTGTATGCAGGTCCTCCTCGATCAATATCCATGTCTCCTGCCCGTAGAGAACAACCGGTCTAATAAGCGTCATATACAGGTTACACTTCGTGCGAGGGCTAAGTCTTCTCGACCGCAGTTGCTTGTGGAGTCCATAGTAGGCACGACTTCCGCTGATAATTCGCCTCCGGATCTCACGGCTGGTGTCATTGTCTGCGGTCACCAGTGAGCCGAGATAGACAAAGTCTTCGACTATCTCCAGCTCGTCGCCGTCGATCGTGACCTTGTTATTACTGGACAAGCGGGTTCGGTCGGTCTCGGATCCGCAGGCCAGCATGTACTTCGTCTTGGACGTATTAATCATCAACCCAATCCTTCCTGCTTCGCGTTTCAGTTTGCGGTAGATCTCCTCCACCGCCGCAGATGATCTGCCGACTATATCAATGTCATCGGCAAAGCAGATAAGTTGACTGGATCTGTTGAAAATCGTGCCCCGCATTTCGCCCACCGCTCGTCGAATAACACCTTCTAGCGCCACCATCTTGTCGAAGCCCCCTGCGCGATTCGAATGAACTCGACAATTCACCCGAAATCCGCACACAGCACTGCGTTCCATCCATCGTCGCCTTGATCAGTCTGATCAGCTTCACGGAAAAGCCGTTCTCGTCCATGATTTTCCATAGCTCGTTACGGTCGATCGTGTCGTATGCGGCTTTGAAGTCGATGAATAGATGGTGCGTAGGGACTTGGTGTTCACGGCATTTTTGGAGGATTTGCCGTAATGTGAATATCTGGTCCGTCGTAGACCGTCCTTCCATAAAGCCGGCCTGATGACTTCCCACGAATCTGTTTGCTTGTGGCGTTAGACGGCGGAGTAGGATTCGGGACAACACTTTGTAGGCGGCATTGAGGACAGTGATCGCTCGGTAGTTCTCACAGTCCAACTTGTCGCCCTTCTTGTAGATGGGGCATATTACCCCCTCCTTCCACTCCTCCGATAGCTGTTCTATGTCCCAGATCCGGACTATCAACCGGTGTAGGCAATCGGCCAACTTGTCCGGGCCCATTTTGATGAGTTCAGCTGCGATGCCATCCTTCCCAGCCGACTTGTTTCTATTCAGCTGGCGAATGGCTTCCTTAACTTCACTCATCGTTGGGAGTGGCTCGTCTTCGTCGTTGGCTACGCCGGCGATGTACCTTCCTCCACCGTCTTGATCTCCTGCATGTGCGCCGTTCAGGTGTTCATCGAAGTGCTGCTTCCACCTTTTGATCACCTCACGATTGTCCGTCAGGATACCCCCGTCCTTATCCCGGCACATTTCGGCTTGCAGCACGAAGCCTTTGCGGGATGCGTTGAGTTTCTGATAGAACTTTCGTGTTTCTTGAGAACGATGCAGCTGCTCCAGCTCCTCGAGCTCCTCCTCCTCCAGGCAGCGCTTTTTCTCCTGGAAAAGTCGGACTCGCTGCCTCTTCCGCTGTCGGTGATTTTCCACATTTCGACGGGTGCCTCTCTGCACTACTGTCGCCCGCGCGGCATTCTCTTCGTCCATCACCCTCCTACACTCCTCGTCGAACCAGTCGTTCCGTCGAGATCGCTCCACATAACCGATGACGTTCTCCGCAGCACTGTTGATGGCTGTTTTGATGGTATTCCAACAGTCCTCAAGAGGGGCTTCGTCAAGCTCGCCCTCTGCCGCTGCTTCGACCGATTGCGCGTAAGCAAACATGTTGTTGTTATTACCCGTTCATGCACTTACATGGATCGGTATGAAATATTAGACTGCTGCGATTAGTTTTAAAGTTTTTCTTAACAGAAAACTATTCAGCTTTCTGTGTGGATCGCCGAAAAACGGCTGAAGCCATTTGATAGCTTGAAGATAAGTATCCTTTTATTTCATTACATTTTCATAAAAATGTATTCATACAATAGCTTAACTCTATTATTGCGGATTAGTGGGGGGTAGGACAGGACATCGAACGAACGGAAAACTGATGTACAATGGATTGTGGGTTCAAGCCAGCCGGATTATCTGGGCAAATTTGGAATCATGAGTAGGTTACTTAGGTACCTTTCCAGGATTCTTCATTTGTTTCGAACAGTTTGAAGGGAGTGAGATGAGTCAAACCTGTCCCAAACCAGTGGTAACGGACCCCTTGGTTGTGCTGCAAATGTTGTTGATGAGTTAAGCGTGAACAATATTTGAATATGCGATGGAGACTTTCCGTACCGCCTCGGGTCGAAACACCTATCAGCCACTGGTGGGTTCTCATACATACATACAGTGTCAAATACTGGCCTGTTGGCTAATCTTTAGGATTATTTTTAGAGCGCAAATCTCCTTCATGCGACCCAATGATAAGCATGGAAAAAATCGCATCGAAGTTCAATCAATTTGCAATCCGTGGGGAACTCATTCAGTTCTTACTGAGAATCGAAGCAATTCGGGAAAGGAAAAAATTCACACACCAGAATGAACACTACCGATTGCAATCCCGAATGAATGAACTATCATAAGGTTCGGGTGAAAAGTCTAGAAAGACCGCACTTATTAAAATGACTGGTTTGACACTTTGTTTGTTGAATTTTTTTTAAATATGTACTTCAATTGAAAAATTCAATAACAACTTTTCATAAATTTTGAATCCCTTAAAATCTGTGTGTGTGTGTGTGTGTGTTTTTTTTATTTCTTTAGCTCTTTTAATAAGGAAAATAAATATCACCATGGACACTCGGACCGTGACCAGTCAAAATTACTGGTCAAATTCACAACCCTATAACTCAATCAAGATAAAAAAATTTCTTTTAGTTTTATTCGTAATCTTCATTCGAAACAATGATCCCTTGTTGATTGATGGTGGGCAGAAGTGTGTCATTTATTAAAAAAAATATTGATTTTCGATGCGAAGTCATGAAGATTTGTGGAAAAACATCTCGAATTGACCGCCGTGTGGCGCTTCAAGCACTTGACTCCAAACTTTATTGGTCTGTTTTGCTGTCCAACTATTGTCAAACTTTCTGTCAAAATTTGTGCGATATTCCTTCGAATTTTGTGAAAGCTAGGTTAGATTTGATACATGCCCTTCGAATAATTTGAGTAATTTTAGGTTATTAATATCTTTCAAACTAAACTAGTATGAGTGAAAAAGTTTTGAATTTTGTATTTTTGATCATATTTGAAGACAAAAATTATGAAACTGAATAATTTAAATGATATTTCAACCGGGGTGCATGGAATGGCTGCAAATTTACCGCAGTAAATTATACAGAGTGGAAGAGTTCTCAAGTTGCTCTTGAGTACAAACAAATTTTGAGTGAGATGTTGGGAAACAAAAATCAGCTTAAATGTCATTTGATACATACGGAAACAAACAGAATGAAAAAAAAATATTTAAAAAATGGTTTTTAAAATACTGGAGGAAAGTTTTGTTTGTGTACTTTGTGGTGAATGACTGTGACCAGGAGTTCTTGTTCAGTCCTAAATCTGATTTGCTGACAAATCAGATACATATGATAGGTATTTGAAATGCAAAATTAATCAAGTGAAAAACTTTTGAGGAAAAACAAATCAACATTTGAATTTATGAATCTTGATTCATTATTTTTGTTTTCACGGTTTTCCGTCGCCCAGACATAACTTGATGCACATAATTCCTTAAATTCACTCGGTCAATTCATTGATGTTGATTCAACTACCATCTTATCAGATACACACATGATGGGAAATACCTGAATTATAATAATAAATAAGTAAATACATTATTTCATGATATGATTGAAACTTTTTTTTCCAGAAATGAATAAAATGGAACTACAAATAAAAATTGATGTTGAGACATGGTTTAGAGCAGAGGTGGTCAAGATTTTCAACAGGCGGGCCAAATTTGAGTACTGAGACTTGCTTGCGGGCCACACGACAAAATTTCCTTCAGTATTAAATGCAGTCGATGTTCAGTGGGTTACCTAAAGTATAAATTAAGCGAAAATTTTTTTTACATGTTTAAAAAACAAATTGTGGCAGAAAGATTTCCGAAATTTAGTACAGATTTTTACCAGTTCTTCTTTATTCGATCAAAACAGAAGTTTAAAAGTGTTTAATAAAATTTTACGAGCTAACAGATAAGATTATACCTTCTTATTGAAGCTCAATACATGGGTTATGAATTAAATTTAATTTTCTCAATAATACTCACACACATGGCATTTTTTTAAAAAGATTTTGAACTTTCTGGGATTATTCATACCATAAGGTTTAAATAGTTTGGCCGCTACAGTGAAAATTAGGTATGAAACTGGTTTTCACATTTTAAAAATCAAATCATGGTTAAAATGTGTATATTAAACTGGAAAAAAAATTCTATTCGATTGTTCAAAATGAAATACCATTCATAAGTTTTTTACATTTCAGTTGAAAAATAATAACAAAGAGCTCTTCCGTGTAACTTTCTTGATTTGATCCTCGGAAATATTTAAAAATTTGCCTGTACCTAAGCTAAAAGCTTAAATTTTAGTGATCTTTTTTTTTTAAATTTCCCGTTTGATCAAATTTCAATTCTATATCTATTCATTCAAATTCTTTTATCCTTGTCATTTTTATAAATAGAAAAACAGTAAGAAAAAACAAAGTACTATGAAAAAAAATATATTTTTATAGAAGCCTCCTTTCTCTGTAATCTGAAAGTACCAAATTAGTTCAATTTGAAATTTAGATTAATTGGTCCAAATTGGGTATTTTAATTACAGTGTCTGGCTTAAAACATTTAATCAAATTTAAGGCCGCTAATTCAATGTATCCTCCTTTCCTGTATTTTATCTTTTGATTTTTGGTGAACTAACAGACAGAAAACACCACAATCTGAGAGAAACTTTATATCAGGCATCTTGCTTGTCAAATTGTCTTGATAGAGCCTTTTTATTCGGTAGTTCACCACAAATTTGGAGAGAAAATGAATTTTCTAACAAAACCAAAGAACATTAATTAGCGATCCGCGTTTTATAGCCCAACTATTATTTTAAATACCATAGCACGTAAATTGAAAAATTTGTAACCAATACTAAGATGTATAATTTTGTTTTATTTTGAAAATTTTTAACCTTTTTCTTTTGAAGTTTAGTACAAATAATGTGCAGAGTTTTATATTATAAAAAAAAATCACAAAAGTTCTGTATTAACTTTTAAACAACTTTTGTTCTTCGAAAAATTCATCGTTGGAGTAAATTTTCCAATAGTTGCTTTTCAAAAAATTGTATTACCACAGAAACTTTTTCGCTTATATTTTGAGCTCATTTTAGCATTTTTTTTTTCTCATGTTTTGAAACATATTATCTCCTAGCTGTATGTAATTCAATTTTTTTTTTGTTAAAAGTGTTCTACTATTAAACTCGTTACATAATAGCCAATTTGTTGCTGTTTTTTCCCAACCCCTCCTTTAGATGGGGTTTATATTCCCTCTTCTATCTAATCAAGCATTTTTTTTCTCAAAAAACAACCCTGAACGGTTGTAATTTTTAGACCAAACTGTCAATAGTGTTTCATGAAGCATTTAAAATATTGACTTCATAAAAATTTGGTGCAGGTCCAGTTTTTTCTTGATTTTAAGCTTCTTTAAACTGTAATTTTTAGGAACTGCTTATCAAACAGTTGCCATTAATGCGAATTATAAGATTAACGTAGTTATAAGCATAGTGCACAAAAAATAAGTTAAAAGAATGATTGGCTTGGTTTTTCGCGAATGGAATGGAATCCCGTCTAGGGCGGATTTGGGCTTAAGCAAGATGATTAAATAAAATATTAATATCTTATATATAAAAATGGAGGCGTTTTCTTTGTAATAACATCACGTATGAATGGTCGGTCGGAATGAAGTGAAATTTGGTATCCGAGGGTTTTTTGGGTCAGAGATGGTTTGTATAATAGTTTCAAGAATCTCACTTTTGATGAGGGGGTCCCAATACAAATTAAACTTTATATGTTACGATGCAGTTAAGGACGTGTAGATGAAATTAAACATTTATTACGATTTATACTTTAGAAGGTAAAACGAAGTTTACCGGGTCAGCTAGTTGATTAATAAAATTTCCTATAGAGAATTTAGAAATTGGCTCAAAAACATAAGCAGACCCGGTACCACAGAAAAAAAAACAAAATTGATATTGATTTTTCAGTAGGTGAGGGTGGGGTACCGTGGGACATGGGGAAACGTGGGTCACTCTAATCAGCTGTTAGTTGAGATAAAAATCTCAATTGAACTATCATCGTCGTCGCTTTGCGAAAGTATGTTTTCTATATAAATAATGTTAACTTATTTACACATCATATGCTTCTTTAATTAAACTAGCCTCGAAAAATGTACTTACATATTTAAACAAGCACCTGCAAATTGCATCCGTGGGTGATCTAAAGTACATAACAAAAATATGCTCATGCGCTTACGATCTTAGTTTTGTCATGTTCTTTCACGTGGAAAAGGAATTTTTCAAGAAACATAAATCAGTGACACAAACCCAACCAATTTGCAAATCATAGCTTGTGGGGAATCGTGGGCCACATTTTGTGAGGTATCTTTGGCCACCTATATTTTGATGTTTTTATACACATTCAAAATCTCAAGTACGTTTTTCCTTTCTGCAAAGTATTTTTATGCCAAAAAAAGAGTTATAAAAAATATTTTGTCCATTTTTTCCAATGCGATGGAGATGCAAATAAATCCTTTAAAAGGAACTTTGCCGAAACGTTCGCGAGTCAGGAATAAGCAATTAAGTTTTGCAAGCAAGTTTCGCACCAAACGAAGCTTCTGAAACCAAAGTGTTTATGAATTTCAAAAATGACCCAATATCGACCTAGTTTAGTAGAGGCCCCTTTCGTTTTTGGCAACACGCTCAAGAATTTTGTGTTGACAAAATCGAACGGTTTTGTTCAACAAACTTTTTCTCATCTATTAGGTAATTAAACCATTGTTATTATTATTTTCTCAATTTTGTTGAGTTTTTTTTTAATTTTATTGTTCTTCATCGTTGTTGGGTGCTTTAAAAATTTTTATTGATTTTTTTTGTTATCTTTGGAATCTTTTATCAACATTCAAGAACGTTAAATCGTATTTATTGTGTTTGTATAAATTATATGGGTCCTGTTATAGAGAAAACAATATATGGTAAGGTCGATTTAAAAAAATCGAAACTGTGCCAAAATCGAATGTTGCCAAAAACGAACGGAGTTTGTATATGGGCTGATATACAGAAGAGGGTTTTTCATCACGTACTCCGAAATAAATGCCTAAAATCTAGTAATTTTTTCAATAGTTTTTCGCTAATCCGCTCTTGAGAGGCAATGTGATACTATTGTAAGTTTGCGGCTTGTAACTTTATTCCAATGCACCCAAATAAAACAATTTCTTCGGAGATCCTCAATCAATTCTATGCATCCTTAATTTTGCATCATTACTTTTTTATGGATGCACCCTGAGAGCCCAGGAAAAGTACTCCCTAAGTAATCAGACCTTGAGTGTCAATTTGACACTCCTCGATTAAAACCGCTACATTTTTCTTGTTTTCAACCGATATAAACAAGATTTATAGTTTTGGAAACCTCGTGATGTTTCTCAGACATAATTGACCTAGAACACTTCGGTTTTTGTTATTCAAAGTCTATGAAAAAAATCCAAAATCCAAAAGACGACTGTACATTAGCTACGGAATGCTCGAAAAAAAATTTCACCAAGTATAAAACAAACTGAAATTAGAAGCTATGCATTGCACATAAGGAAATATTTTTTGAATTTTTTTAAGAACATGAGTACAAAAATGTAAAAACGAGAAAAAAACCGTACGTTTCCATCAATGAACCATCAAAACAGATTAAGTCACACCAGATACATTTTGAAAAGGCAATTGGATAGTTGACATAGTTTGGCACATTTTTTAATTTTAAGATTGCCATAAAAATGAAACACATATTTTTTGACGCATTTTTAAAAAAATTCAGTTCTATGAACTTTTTGTCAATTGACAATATTTCCAGATTTTCTTGCACTAAAATTCAACTTTGCGGTTTATTTTAATAGTATATTCACTCAAGATTTCCGCAATAAATTTATATTCACCAGAAAGCCAACTTAATACCGATTCTAGTTGTGTGACCACATAAGCGCTGCGTACTTGACGAAAATATGATAAATATAAAAGTAAAAGTTAATCGAGAAATTTGCGTGGACGCATATTTGAGTTACATTACGAGGTATCCAAAACTATAAATTTTGTAAAAATCAGTTGGGAAACAAGAGAAATATATTGGATTACTAGCTGACCCGGTGTGCTTTGCTACACCTTCCAAAAATGAATTAAATCTGCAAAATAATTGAAATTTAGACTTATTTCCTGGGCATCATTTCAAACCGAATTTCAATTTAATGAAGGAGCAATCGCTTTAAAAAGATACCTGCAACTTAATAATATTTTCTTAAAATTGGTCTCTTAATTTGTTTTTCAAGATCTGAAACTTTCACCCTATTTTTATGAATTTATAGAGTTTATAATAACTCAAAATGTATGGTATGGACTTCCAGCCCTCTCCCTTTTCAATGCAAGAAGTGCTCATGAACTACATTCTTGTCGGATAAGTTTTCAAATTGTGCCAAATATAATATGAATATAGACTTGCTTCCTTTTTTCCGACTCCATCCAGAAATAAGGGAGTCTCAAATTATTCGTAAGCAACCTCTCTTCTTTTTACTTGATAGATTCTCGATTTATGCCAACAAACTTGTATAGAAGCCCTGATTTGTTAAATAGTTTTCCAGCTAAACAACGCAATTCATATAGAACCCCCTTTGTCCCTCCGTTCTTCACAATGCAATTCAGAAAGGTTTGTAATAATCATAGAAATATATCTCGTACCCAAATACCTTCCCATGTTAAAATCAAGTTCACAATTTATTTTGCCATATACTAAACTTGTGGCTTGACACATTACAACTTGAAGTGATGCCAAACAGCACTTGTCTTGGTATGAAATCTGACGAATTTTTATACTGAAATATTTTGATTTCTATTGGTTTAAGCAAAAAGTGCAAATTTTTATCATATGGATAAGCTCAAAGGAATAATAACTATTTTTCTATTTTTTCCTTTTCAAGATTTTTCGAGATTAAAGCTTACTGACTTTATCTGTTCATAAACAATCGATTGTAAAGCAGATTTTCAAAAATTGAATGGATTAAAAAAAATCTGTCTATGCTTCGACGGTGGTATGAATATTTTCTAAAAATTTTCATAAAAATATCACACAAATCATAAAAATAGTAATCTTTGTGTCGAGAAGGTCATCAAAGTTTATTCTGCTCCTATCTTTTGCTTTCAATCTTAATTTAAATTCAGATACAGTGGGGCAAATGCAAACGGATTTTATCATACGTACAATTCTATAAATCTAAGAAAACAAATCAATTTTCGTTTGTTTCGATACTCAATCAATTTTCAACTAACGCTTTTTGAAAGTTAAATGTTGTTTATAGATTAAAATTTGTCCTGTTTATTGAAGCAAGTAAAAACACAATGCTTTTTCTGAACTCATTCATACATGCGTTACAAAGTGTAAAGGCTTTGAAAGAATTTAATAAATGTTTTGTTTGTTTTATCAAGTTTCATTGATTTTGCTGCAATTTTGTTTGCATCAAAAGTTAATGTTTGATTCTCCACTTTAAATGAAAGCTGTTTTAAACAAAAGACCTTCTAAATGAAGACATTTAATAATTTTGAATAAACACTTTCGATTAAACACGCGATATACCCATTTCTGATCATTCTCACCTAATGCTGAATCATTTTGGAGAGGAAATTCTTAAAAAGTTGAAAAAAATCTTCTTCCACTGGAGCGCCAATCCCAAAAAAAAAACTTTTCAAAAAAATGCGGATCAAAAGTCTCTTTTATGTAGCCAAAATATGTAAAACAACAACACACTTTTCATTTTTACGTCTTGAATTGTGTGTAAACAAACAGTACCGTGTTTTCTGGTGAATGATTTAAATAAAAAGTTGAGTTTTTTTTCGTCAGATTGTTTATTTGAGCCCAACAATTGATAGATGAAGAAATGATTTATACATTTTTTTGTAAATGTTGAACGTTTGCACTTGCTGTAGTGTACCTTCTTATTTGAAAAATCCTTCGGAAAATGCATATCCTTACTTTTTGTAATGAAAAAGTGTATTATTTAATTAATAACAGCTTGCAGAAAACCAAAAAGTTCTCTGCATTCGGCCTTCAAATACATCAATTCCACATAATCTATTTTTATGGACAGGCTTTTGTTCAGTTCATGTTTCTATTCCTTTTCATTGGGTTTCGTTGTTGTTTTGAAAATTTAGTTATTATTATTTTTTCCTGTTATCGATATGAATGCATATTCGACTATACAATTGTATGTAAAAACCTCCCCCTTCATATGCATCAGTATTACATATCAGCGTAGTTTTTATACAACAATTGCAGCTTTAATTAACACGAAATCAAAATAGTTTCAATTTTTAAAATCATTTATATGGTTTTGATTCGATCGCCAAAATATCAATCTGGGCTGGGTCACATCTAGACGTCATTCATTAATATGTGCTGTACAAATGATCTAGAAATCGAAAAGAAAAAAACACATCTAGGCTTCATATCGCCACCACATGCATTGAAATTATGCTTGGTTGAAAAATGCGCGCCCAAATATTCCCACTAATCAGTATGCTATGCTACGGTTACTATCCCCTCTCGACGTTGGTTCGCGACGCCTCGACCATGGAAACGAAAAACAAACCGCCCGCCTGGCGCCCAAAGTAAAGAAAATCTCGTGAAAATGGATGTCATGACTTTAATTTGATTAAAAAAAACTACAAATTAAATTAAAACGGACAATTGATGCCACTTTTTGTTATTTTTATTCAATATAAACCGATTCGCATGCCCACAGAATATTCTAAAAATAATTTCACTTGTATCTTTTGTGTAATTTCGGAGGAGTAGTACTACAAACACCGTTACAAGAGAATTTTATTTTTAGATGTCAAATTGATACTCCAGAGACTGTAACGGGTAAAACTTTCAGAGGCGGATGAGGGTTAAACTGTAAAAATAATCTAATAGTATGTATGAACCAATTTTCAAAGTAATTGTTTAGTTTTATAAATGTTTATTGCATTTTTTTTCTTCTGTTAGATCAACAAATATCTAATCAAAATGAGCAGGGTTGTTCCAAACTCAAGAAGGGGTTAAAATCGAAGCAATCTTAGCTCATAAGGCCAAAAACCACACAATATATCAAGACAGCAAACGGTAAAACCATGTGCATTTTATGAACTTGTTTACAAACGGCAGGTCAGGTCATCCGTGGCACGTTGAACAAACAATGCCATGCAAAACCGCGAGCAACGTCGTAGAATCCGAAGCTAATGGCCATCATCCAATTTCTCTTCCGGGATCCGGAACGAATTCTTCGATACACATACGAGACAGGAAGAAACCTCATCCTATTTAATGTTACTCCTTTCGCCATGCTCGTGACGAGAAGAATCGCCAACAGGCCGCCCAACTTGAAAAATGCAGCACCGAAGCAAAGAGCGACGACCACGAAACGTTGAGATGAGAGGGAGGAACCCAAACGAGCTCGTAAAATACACACAACAACACCGTGGCTAATTTTCCGGAATCATTTGCCACACACAAACCGACAACGTCAGTCACCACGAACGGGAGACTAGGCGATTTTCCCTCCCCCTTTCGCTTGGGTTGGATTCTTCTTCAAAATAATAAAAAAGAAGAGCAAATAACTTGCGGGCCTACCTCTCGTTTCCTGTTTCTCTTGTTTTTTTCATAGTTGCTGCAGTTCTTCCACGAACGAATTACAACGAACCCATCGTCGTATCTGGTAAGTTTGTTTCAGGAAAATCGGGGAGTTGGCAATCCTTTTTTCCAACGACCGACTGTCGACTTTTCAGGCAGTTTTTCCTCCACCTTCACACATCTTCCCGCACCGCACATAATCACACGTTGTTAGCGCTTCTTCCCCGCTTTTGGAAAGCCGGCACCGCACACACATTATAAATACATATTCCTCACATCTGGCACCATATAAAATGATTATCATTTCGTTTTCTCCACGCACCGAAATATTTTATTTGATTACACGGGTTTTCCTTGGTGGATTCGAGAAAATTGAGGCCTTTCTTTACCCATTGTCGCGAACATCCAGCCACAATTCCACTTTTTTCGCGGGTTATCTAAGCCAGCCACCGAGATCGGTTTTGTTCCTTGCTTGCTTCCGTTACCGAATTGTTAGGACAAATTGGTCTGGGACCGGGTTAGTCTTCCTAAAATAAACTGGAAGCGCAAAAAAAAAGAATTGCTAAAGTAAACTGCGTCAAATTAGCGAAACTGGTTCTCAAATCTCTTTAATACAGTTGTGCTTGTTTATAATTTCGAAAAACTAAAACGCTGGAGCTCATCTGCACCTTGAAGTATACAATACGTTTCAAAACAGAAGTGAATATGCACAATAGACTGAGTCGATTTGTGTTACATATAGTCATATTTACTGGCCCACATTGCATTGGTTCAAATTTGAATAAAAATTGACAAAAAATAATAAAATGCATTTTTGTATTAGTTTGTATGTGGAAAAAATATAAAAATCGTTTTCAAAGTTTGCCGCTTTTTGCTTTTTTCATTGCTAAAAAGGGTTTCGAGCTTTATACTGGAAATATGAATATTTGGCTAGTGAACGGTAGACAATGTGCAACTCGAGACCCCATACACCCAACCTTCGGTCATATCACCTCTTGTCTGCAACTCCGATTCTCTACCTCTTCGTGGTGCTAGCTGGGGTGCGAGCAACCTTAGCGGAGATCGGGTACCCAACCCCGGTGGATGCTTTGGTCGCATGCAGACTGAGTCAGGAGGCTTCGTACGCGTCTGTTCTCCATGTCAGGGGCGGCTTGCGGAGTGCAACAACGTCTTGGTGGTGTTAGGGACCCAAAACAGCAACATCACGATGGTCCTCCTGCGAGATAGTGGGGTTAGCTGCGGGCCTTGCGAGCCCATGACTACAAAAAACATAAACAACGAACAACGAACAACAAATTTCGGATGGAAATCGACAAAGATCCACGCGACGAAAAGGGACTAGCGATTGGAAACTTGGAACATGGAACTGCCGATCTTTAAATTTTGTGGGCAGTACCCACGTGCTCTCCAACGAATTGAAGAGCCGCAAATTCGACATCGTAGCGCTGCAGGAGGTTTGCTGGAAGGGCTCCACGGTACGAACGTACCCAGATGGTCGGGCCATCTACCAGAGCTGCTGCAACACACACGAGCTTGGAACAGCATTTATAGTGATGGGAAAGATGCGAAAGCGCGTGATCGGGTGGTGACCGATCAACTCACGAATGTGACGGTTGAGAATCAAGGGCCGGTTCTTCATCATCAGCATCATCGACGTGCACAGCCCTCACCTTGGAAGTACCGGTGACGACAAACACGAATTTTACGCGCAGCTGGAGCGTGAATACGACCGTTGCCCAAAACATGATATCAAATTCGTCATCGGGGATTTCAATGCTCAGGTCGGCCAGGAGGAGGAATTCAAACCGACAATTGGAAGGTTCAGTGCGCACCAGCTGACCAACGAAAACGGCCTCAGACTTATAGGTTTCGCCGCCTTCAAACGAATGGCCGTACGTAGTACCTTTTTCCAGCACCGCCTCCCACACAAGTACACCTGGAGATCACCGTACCAAACGCAATCACAGATCGAGCACGTTTTGATTGACAGCCGGCCCTTCTCGTACATCATTGACGTCGGATCATGTCGAGGCGCCAACATCGAGTCAGTCCATTATCTAGTAATGGTGAAGATGCGCCCAAAACTCTCCGTAGTGTGAACAACACACGAAACCGGCGCCCGCCTCGGTTAAATATCGCACGACTGGAGCAACCTGAGGTCGCGGCAGACTACGCGCAATCGGTCGAAGCAGCGCGTCCGGCAGAGGGCGAGCTTGACGAAGCCCCTCTCGAGGACTGTTGGGATACCATCAAGACAGCCATCAACAGTGCCGCGGAGAACGTCATCGGTTATGTAGAGCGAACTCGACGGAACGACTGGTTCGACGAGGAGTGTAGGAGGGTGATGGACGAAGAGAATGCCGCACGGGCGGCAGTAGTGCAAAGAGGTCTACCCGTCGAAATGTGGAAAAGCACCGACAGTGGAAGAGGCAGCGAGTCCGAATTTTCCAGGAGAAAAAGCGCCGCATGGAGGAGGAGAAGCTCGAGGAGCTGAAGCAGCTGCATCGTTCCCAAGAAACAGGAAAGTTCTATCAGAAACTCAACGCATCCCGCAAAGGCTTCGTGCCGCAAGCCGAAATGTGCCGGGATAAGGACGGGGGCGTCCTGACGGACAATCGTGAGGTGATCAAAAGGTGGAAGCAGAACTTCGATGAACACCTGAACGGCGCACATGCAGAAGATCAAGACGGTGGAGGAAGGTACATCGCCGGCGTAGCCAACGACGAAGAGGAGCCACTCCCAACGATGAGTGAAGTTAAGGAAGCCATTCGCCAGCTGAATAGAAACAAGTCGGCTGGGAAGGATGGCATCGCAGCTGAACTCATCAAAATGGGCCCGGACAAGTTGGCCGATTGCCTACACCGGTTGATAGTCCGGATCTGGGACATAGAACAGCTATCGGAGGAGTGGAAGGAGGAAGTTATATGCCCCATCTACATGAAAGGCGACAAATTGGACTGTGAGAACTACCGAGCGATCACTGTTCTCAATGCCGCCTACAAAGTGTTTTCCCGAATCCTGCTCCGCCGCCTAACGCCACAAGCAAACAGATTCGTGGGAAGTCATCAGGCCGGCTTTATGGAGGGACGGTCTACGACGGACCAGATATTCACATTACGGCAAATCCTCCAAAAATACCGTGAACACCAAGTCCCTACGCACCATCTATTCATCGACATCAAAGCCGCATACGACACGATCGACCGTAACGAGCTATGGAAAATCATGAACGAGAACGGCTTTTCCGGGAAGCTGACCAGACTGATCAAGGCGACGATGGATGGAACGCAGTGCTGTGTGCGGATTTCGGGTGAATTGTCGAGTTCATTTGAATCGCGCAGGGGGCTTCGACAAGGTGATGGTCTATCCTGCATGATGTTCAACGTGGCTCTAGAAGGTGTTATTCGACGAGCGGTGGGCGAAATGCGGGGCACGATTTTCAACAGATCCAGTCAACTAATCTGCTTTGCCGATGACAGTCGGCAGATCATCTGCGGCGGTGGAAGAGATCTACCGCAAACTGAAACGCGAAGCAGGAAGGATTGGGTTGAGGATTAAAACGTCCAAGACGAAGTACATGCTGGCCTGCGGATCCGAGACCGACCGAACCCGCTTGTCCAGTAATAATAAGGTCACGATCGACGGCGACGAGCTGGAGATAGTCGAAGACTTTGTCTATCTCGGCTCACTGGTGACCGCAGACAATGACACCAGCCGTGAGATCCGGAGGCGAATTATCAGCGGAAGTCGTGCCTACTATGGACTCCACAAGCAACTGCGGTCGAGAAGACTTAGCCCTCGCTCGAAGTGTAACCTATTACGCTCATTAGACCGGTTGTCCTCTACGGGCACGAGACATGGATATTACTCGAGGAGGATCTGCGTACACTCGGAGTATTCGAGCGACGAGTGTTAAGATCCATCTTTGGCGGCGTACAGGAGGACGGAGTGTGGAGGCGAAGGATGAACCACGAGCTCGTGCGACTCTACGGCGAACCCAGTATCCAGAAGGTGGTGAAGGCTGGCCGGATACTTTGGGCGGGACCGGAGAGAAATGAAAGAGGGAGGGAGGTTTCATACAATTTTAAATGCATAACTCGAGAACTACAACAGCAAATCGAACCAAATTTGGGATGGAACGATATTTGGGTACGAGAAATGCTTCTATGAATATTTGGTATCCCTCACTCCTTCAAAAAGGTGGATGGAAAGGGGGAGAAGAGGTCTCCCTTAAAATTTTCAGTATAACTGGAGAGCTGATCGATCAAATTGAACCAAATTTGGCATGTGAGAGTATTTGGATACGAGAAATGTTTCTATTATAAATTTAAGCCCCACGCTTTGCAGCGGAAAGATATAAAGGGGGAAAGGGGGCTTCCATACATTTTTTTTTGCATAACTAGAGAATTAATAGAACAAATGAAATAAAATTTGGTATCAAAAAGTATTTGAGTACAAAAAATACTTTTGTGAATATTAAGTTCTGAATGGAGATTCAATGGGGAGAACGGAAGGGTACTTCCTTTCAAGTTTATGCATAACTCAACAATTTACAACGCAAATAAAACCAAATCTGGCATGGGATGATAGTTCAATACGAAATTTTTTAAATTGCAAACAATTTCTTTTTTGCAGTGGGATGAAAGAATTGGGAATAAAGGAAGGGAAGAGGAAAGCTTACATTTAACTTTTTTTTAAACAAAATCCGAGAAATGGACAAAAGTTAACATGGAAAATCGTTTTTGTATGATTCTATGATTATCTGACACACCATCCTCCCTTCATAGAGTAGGTACATAGGAGGAGGGAGGTGAGCCCAATACAATTTTGTTAGCATAAGTTCTCAATTTTTGCCAACGAAGCCAACAAATGGGAACAAATATAGCATGGCAAGGTATTTGATTACGAGATATTTTTCTACGATTGTTATAGACCCTTACGCTCTACAGTGTAGAGAGGGAAGAAATTTTGTTGTAAAGCTTAAATATTTATCAACCAATGGAACTATATTTGATATGAGAAGATTTTAGGGCGAAAAAAATGGGTATGATTATTCAAGACCACGACTTCCATTCAGCAGGGGGTGAAAGGAAGGACGGGGGGACTCTCTTATCAGTTTTTTAGCATAAATCATGAACATATCAAGCAAAAACAACCTTATTTTATAAGTTAGATTGTTTGCGTACGATTAATTTGAGTCTCTCCTTTTTCAGGGCTAAGCTTGAAGAAACAGATTTAAATTATCAGATCTTCTACACAAATTTATAGATCAAGATTCAGAAAATAAGTTTAAGACATCTTTGTGTTACAGCTCGAAACTCCAGCTGCAGCTCTCATTTTCTAGCGGTTGCTTATGAATTATATTATAATTAGATCAAAAAATGCCAACAAAACAATAAAGATTTGAATGATTTCTGTAGATATCATTGGTTTTTGAAAGGTGTAGCAAAGCACACCGGGTCAGCTAGTAAAGAATAAAAAAATAAATAAAATAATGAATTGAGATTGAACTTGTCAATTCAATTTTCAGATTTCAATTTTTTAAATCTGAATAAGTTTGTACACATGATTCAGCATAAAATCACAAACAATAGAATTTGTGTTATTTTTCTAATTTTGTTAAATGGAATAAATCCAAAATTAAAAAAATTTTCCACAGGATTTTGATTATGGAATTGATTCTTTATCGAAAATACACTGCCGGCCAAAAGTTTGGGATCACCCGCTAAAAAACATGCAAATTTTGATCGTTCATATCTCAGCCGTCTTAGGACATATTGCAAATCTTCTGAGCTCATTTGAAAGATAATGAGCAATAGCTATTTCGGAGTTATTTTGCCCAGAAATAATGTTTTATTTTTGCACCTAAAACTTAACCTAAAGTTAGAGCATTTTCGAAAAAACGCTCTCAATATTCAAAGCCGATCATCTCGCGATAGGGTGGACCAAATTTCAAAATTTGAGTTGCATTAGAATCCTTATTCTATACTTCTCCAAACACAATCAAAAAATTTTGTGCAAAACTTTAAGAATGTACTTTTAATTAATAAAATAGACACTTAAGTTATCGTCCAAAAGTTTGGGATCACCCCTAGTATGGTGTATCGACCAAAAGTTTGGGATCATTTTTTCAAAAACATGCAAATTTATCTCATTCATATCTTTCTCATCTAACATCGTATTGCAGATCTGAAGGGTGCATTTGAAAGCTTAGGAATTGTTGTTTTTTCATAAATTCATTAAAAAATTATATTTTAAATCCATAACCATAAAAAATTCACAATCATAAGTGTGAAATTTCAAAAAACAATTAATTTCAAGTAAATTGTTTATGGTTATCACTTTAAAATATAATTTTTGTATGAATTTATGGAAAAACACCAATTCCTAAGCTTTCAAATGCACCCTTCAGATTTGCAATACGATGTTAGATGAGAAAGATATGAATGAGATAAATTTGCATGTTTTTGGCCAATACACCATACTAGGGGTGATCCCAAACTTTTGGACGATAACTTAAGTGTCTATTTTATTAATTAAAAGTACATTCTTAAATTTTTGCACAAAATTTTTTGATTGTATTTTGAAAAGTATAGAATAAGGATTCTAGTGCAACTCAAATTTTGAAATTTGGTCCACCCTATCGCGAGATGATCGGCTTTGAATATTGAGTGCGATTTTTTGAAAATGCTCTAACTTCAGGTTAAGTTTTAGGTGCAAAACTAAAACATTATTTATGGGCAAAATACCTCCGAAATAGCTTTTGCTCATTATCTTTCAAATGAGATCAGAAGATTTGCAATATGTCCTAAGACGGCTGAGATATGAACGATCAAAATTTGCATGTTTTTAGGCGGGTGATCCCAAACTTTTGGCCGGCAGTGTATGTGCTGTTGAAGAAACATGTACCTGTTCTTCACTTCAAAAATTTGCACAAAATCTTATATTTTCTCGGTGTATTATTTAACATTTTTAATTATACGATTTTAAAAAAGTCAAATTTAAAACTAAAATCATAAATTTTGTTCAAGTTTGCATCAAGCAAATTTCATCTGAAAATTGTTTATCGTTTACTTTTGTTTTGGGAATTTGATTAATTTTCATCACAGGTTGAAATTTTTGGATTTGCAAAAGAGTTTGGAAGATTGGGCCTGTTTGGTTTGAGTAGAGAATAAGTTTTTTTTATCAGGAAATTGAAGGCTTAACTTATTTTATGCTGGAATAAAATAAACTTGATCTACCAGACTCATAAACAAATTTATAGATTTCAACAATCTCTGAAAACGAATGCACATAATTTGTTTTAATTTATTTTTATTCGTGCATTGTTGGGCAAAAATCATAGATAAAAATCAGTCAACCAACCTCCCCACCCCCCTTTTCCCCACTATATTTAATTTTCAATACAAGCCTAAAAGTTGAAATTTACTCATGTAAACGTTACTTTGAAATTCTATAAAAAAAACTCTTAAGTGAGTTTTAAACCAAAACAAAGCTTTAGACCTCAGGATTTTAAAAATTTGAAAGTTTACCTAAATCGACTTTGTCTAGTGCTTTAGCTATGAAAGTTTTGCTTGTGATATTTGATTTGAAATTTGATTTGGAATTCGTTTATTTGAAAGGTTGCCGTGCGCTATTCCGATTAAGCACCCTTAAGTGTGATATTTGAAAATCAACATTTTTAAAAACAAGTTCAAAAATCGTCCTTTTAGTCCTGAAAGCTTAATAACTACTGACTCCGATCTTCTTTAAAACGTGTTCTTTTTCTAGCTTCAATCTTCCTGACATAGTCAATTTCCTTCCTGCGAATTCTGTTTATTTCGTTCATGTAATTAAGTCAAATAGTACGCGACCAAACAAACAATACTTGCACACGTACGTTCCATAACAGGGCGTTTTTATTGAGGCATAATGCGTGGCGTTTTGTTTGAAGTTTATATTTTCACCGTTTCTACTGGAGGTTGAATTAACCGCAAGGTAAGATGTGGGGAAGAGTTTGCTACTCACCTACATTTGTGCTAAACAGTTCTGATTAAGACGTTAAATATTAGATTCGGGAAGATTGTTAAATGTAGCTTTTTGGAGAGATTTTTTTCCAGATTTCCAGACCCGATTCCACAATCACTTTTTTTCATCTAGATTTTAATAAAGTATTCAGAATTTTTTTTATACAAATTGTAAGTATACTCCATAATAAATGTCAGTTTCAGTGTTCAAAAAATAACCCCAGCTAAAAGATGAAATCAATGGCACAAAACTGTCGATTCATCTTTTACACTCCATCGGTTTTCATATAAAGGATTTAGCTTTAGGTAACTTTTAATTTATGCAAAATCGATGAATGCTAGCTCTGAAATTTGATTTATGTTGAATACCGAACACATCCGGCCAACGGCTCAACGGCCACATTTCGAGAAAATTCGTAACTAACAAAAAAAACAACACACCCGGAGGGCGCTCTGAGTTCTGCAATTTACGAACCCGGATACCCCTACATGGAGGCACCCTTGCCTGTTTTTTTTTTTTGTTGATTCCTTAACCAACGATGAATGGGTTCGATTCGTCAATGGTTTCTTCAATTTTTCAATTTCATTTATAGAAAATGAAACTGCACAAAATTTGCATAAAAATTGTGTGTATCCAACGTGTCATTTTTTTTTTCTATCCCATTTGCTTGCCAAATGCCAGTGCTCTATGGGCTGTGATTCAATTCTGATCGTTTTCTCTTTTTCTGTCCTGTTCCGGGCTGGGCCGATTCCTTTTCATTCCCTCTCGGTAGCGTAGAAATAAATTTTCGATTCGAGCCAAAAGCCAATCAAACCCTTTCAACTTTTCACCTTCGTTCGAGGCAGCTGAAGGAAGAGGTAGACTAAGGTTTTGCGGATGGTGCAATTTTAGCTTCCGAGGGTTGAGCCCTCGGAACCCTAAGGAATGGTGGAAGAAAACGGGCGATGTTAACGTTTGAAGATAGTTTTGCAACGGAAATTTTGCATAGTTTGAGGATCACTTGAAGAATAAAACGGGTTAGTTTTCTAACAAAGTATTTTAACCATAAGTTTAGCAAAATTTACGACCTAGTCCTTAATCAAACGTTATAAAATCAGATGAAATATGAATTGAAAGCTGTTCAATCCTTATTCTCAAAAAATGAAATTGCTTAAAACGACCTTTAAAAATTATCAGATGGGAAAGTTTGGAAAGAGAAAAATAGTTCATAAAATCATTCATCTAAACATTTTTTTTTAAATGAGTGATGTTATCATCAAATATTATGAACGAAACATTACAGAAATTGAAATTGAAAAAATTAACATCAAATTTTTCCTTCTACAAACATTTTGAAGTTAAATTTTACATGAGAATCGAAGATTCTATATTATTTTTTATTAAATTTGTGTACTCGAATTTCTGGACCTGATACGTTAAATTCTGGACCTGAAACGTTAAATTGTAAACCTGATATTTTGAAGCATTACCGTGTAAAGAGGGTTTAAAACGAAGGTACGAAAAAAGTAAAGATTCCATTAATGTTTATGAAACTGAAAATAATAAAAAATATTCCAATACATATATCCTTCTATTCTGTGAATTAAATTTAAATGAAATGTGAATCAATTTCCACGAAATCTTAACAAACTCATATACTCAGGCAAATTCCTTTTATAATTCTCATAAGATTCGTCTGGTGAAGCGGTTCAAAATTAGTTTTCATAAGAGTCTTATGAAATTATTTCAATATTCATAGGAAGATGTTATGAAAAATAGAAGAAACCTTATTGTGTAAAAATAATGAACATTCCAAAAGCCATTTTTTTTAACGTCATAGGAAGTTGAGAAGCTAATAATTTTGTCATTCTAATTGGTAAGTTTGAAATGAAGTTCATTTTGTGAACGTTCGAAATATTTGTCAACTCAAATTCATTTTTTGTTTACTGACCGAAAAAAAACAATAATGTTTATAATTTCAAACAAATAAGCCGATCAATAAAATGAAAATTTTTAACATTAAATGTTTTGAGAATTCTCTTCAAACGTGAGATATCCTGTTTCCATAAGACCCTCTTATAAAAAGCAACAACCTCTGATTGAAGCAGGAATGCGGATTTTTTTTTTGCGTCATAAGACAATGTTATGAATTTCGAGGGTTTTTCTTATGGCGCCGGTTCAAAAGAGAATTTTATGACATATCTACATGAAAGTATTTTTCTGAGTGTAATTATGAAAAATCAAAATGAGCATAAGATATCTACATTTTCAATCAAATGTAACTAATCTAGACATTCGCTTGAAAAATTAGCCTATCGTTTTTATCATAGAAGAATAATTAACCAAAATTTACTTAAAATTTCACAGTTGTTAGATCTGCTCTTATCCTTTGTGGAATTCACATAGAATCTGGATTTTGGAAAATTTACAAACCTCATTGAAATGTCATCACGCAAGGTATGGAAAATACCTACGCTTAGAAATTATGATATCATGAAAATAGCACTTCTTTAATTTTTTCTTACTTGTAACGACTTATTTTCACTTTTCACATCTCACATTTTTGTTCTCACTGATCACTTCTCATTTTTTACTTTTCATTTCTCACTTCTAACTTTGCATTTCTCACGTCTCATTTCTCACTACTTACTACTCCCTACTAGCTTCTCATGTTTAACTTCTCACGTCTTTTTTCTCACATCTTAACTTCTCTCCTCTTCTTTTCACTTTCCACTCCTCATATCTCACTTCTCAGTTCTAACTTCTCACTTTTCGCTTCTAACGTCTAATTTTTTATGTGCGGTATTAAGGCGATGACTTCTACTAATCGCACGCGCATTCTTTTCCGTCCGCGAGAATTTTACAAAGTTTGTGATTTCAGTACGTAAAACGGTCGGGAATCAACTGAAAGCTAAAAGTGAGAGCTAAAAGAATGAGAGCTTCCATCTTTCGTCTTTCATCTTTCATCTTTCATCTTTCATCTTTCAACTTTCATCTTTCATCTTTCATCTTTCATCTTTCATCTTTCATCTTTCATCTTTCATCTTTCATCTTTCATCTTTCATCTTTCATCTTTCATCTTTCATCTTTCATCTTTCATCTTTCATCTTTCATCTTTCATCTTTCATCTTTCATCTTTCATCTTTCATCTTTCATCTTTCATCTTTCATCTTTCATCTTCATCTTTCATCTTTCATCTTTCATCTTTCATCTTTCATCTTTCATCTTTCATCTTTCATCTTTCATCTTTCATCTTTCATCTTTCATCTTTCATCTTTCATCTTTCATCTTTCATCTTTCATCTTTCATCTTTCATCTTTCATCTTTCATCTTTCATCTTTCATCTTTCATCTTTCATCTTTCATCTTTCATCTTTCATCTTTCATCTTTCATCTTTCATCTTTCATCTTTCATCTTTCATCTTTCATCTTTCATCTTTCATCTTTCATCTTTCATCTTTCATCTTTCATCTTTCATCTTTCATCTTTCATCTTTCATCTTTCATCTTTCATCTTTCATCTTTCATCTTTCATCTTTCATCTTTCATCTTTCATCTTTCATCTTTCATCTTTCATCTTTCATCTTTCATCTTTCATCTTTCATCTTTCATCTTTCATCTTTCATCTTTCATCTTTCATCTTTCATCTTTCATCTTTCATCTTTCATCTTTCATCTTTCATCTTTCATCTTTCATCTTTCATCTTTCATCTTTCATCTTTCATCTTTCATCTTTCATCTTTCATCTTTCATCTTTCATCTTTCATCTTTCATCTTTCATCTTTCATCTTTCATCTTTCATCTTTCATCTTTCATCTTTCATCTTTCATCTTTCATCTTTCATCTTTCATCTTTCATCTTTCATCTTTCATCTTTCATCTTTCATCTTTCATCTTTCATCTTTCATCTTTCATCTTTCATCTTTCATCTTTCATCTTTCATCTTTCATCTTTCATCTTTCATCTTTCATCTTTCATCTTTCATCTTTCATCTTTCATCTTTCATCTTTCATCTTTCATCTTTCATCTTTCATCTTTCATCTTTCATCTTTCATCTTTCATCTTTCATCTTTCATCTTTCATCTTTCATCTTTCATCTTTCATCTTTCATCTTTCATCTTTCATCTTTCATCTTTCATCTTTCATCTTTCATCTTTCATCTTTCATCTTTCATCTTTCATCTTTCATCTTTCATCTTTCATCTTTCATCTTTCATCTTTCATCTTTCATCTTTCATCTTTCATCTTTCATCTTTCATCTTTCATCTTTCATCTTTCATCTTTCATCTTTCATCTTTCATCTTTCATCTTTCATCTTTCATCTTTCATCTTTCATCTTTCATCTTTCATCTTTCATCTTTCATCTTTCATCTTTCATTTTTCATCTTTCATCTTTCATCTTTCATCTTTCATCTTTCATCTTTCATCTTTCATCTTTCTTCTTTCATCTTTCATCTTTCATCTTTCATCTTTCATCTTTCATCTTTCATCTTTCATCTTTCATCTTTCATCTTTCATCTTTCATCTTTCATCTTTCATCTTTCATCTTTCATCTTTCATCTTTCATCTTTCATCTTTCATCTTTCATCTTTCATCTTTCATCTTTCATCTTTCATCTTTCATCTTTCATCTTTCATCTTTCATCTTTCATCTTTCATCTTTCATCTTTCATCTTTCATCTTTCATCTTTCATCTTTCATCTTTCATCTTTCATCTTTCATCTTTCATCTTTCATCTTTCATCTTTCATCTTTCATCTTTCATCTTTCATCTTTCATCTTTCATCTTTCATCTTTCATCTTTCATCTTTCATCTTTCATCTTTCATCTTTCATCTTTCATCTTTCATCTTTCATCTTTCATCTTTCATCTTTCATCTTTCATCTTTCATCTTTCATCTTTCATCTTTCATCTTTCATCTTTCATCTTTCATCTTTCATCTTTCATCTTTCATCTTTCATCTTTCATCTTTCATCTTTCATCTTTCATCTTTCATCTTTCATCTTTCATCTTTCATCTTTCATCTTTCATCTTTCATCTTTCATCTTTCATCTTTCATCTTTCATCTTTCATCTTTCATCTTTCATCTTTCATCTTTCATCTTTCATCTTTCATCTTTCATCTTTCATCTTTCATCTTTCATCTTTCATCTTTCATCTTTCATCTTTCATCTTTCATCTTTCATCTTTCATCTTTCATCTTTCATCTTTCATCTTTCATCTTTCATCTTTCATCTTTCATCTTTCATCTTTCATCTTTCATCTTTCATCTTTCATTTTTCATCTTTCATCTTTCATCTTTCATCTTTCATCTTCCATCTCTCATCTCTCATCTCTCATCTCTCATCTTTCATCTCTCATCTCTCATCTCTCATCTCTCATCTATCATCTCTCATATCTCATCTTTCATCTCTCATCTCTCATCTCTCATCTCTTATATCTCATCTCTCATCTCTCATCTCTCATCTCTCATCTCTCATATCTCATCTCTCATCTTTCATCTTTCATCTTTCATCTTTCATCTTTCATCTTCCATCTCTCATCTCTCATCTCTCATCTCTCATCTCTCATCTCTAATCTCTCATCTCTCATCTCTCATCTCTCATCTCTCATCTCTCATCTCTCATCTTTCATCTATCATATCTCATCTCGCATCTCGCATCTCTCATCTCTCACCTCTCATCTCTCATCGAGTAAGATCAATCCGGAGGCTTGCGAAGGCATGTTTCCGATTCAAATCTCGCCTCGAGAGAGGAGTTGAGAACGAAACGAAAAACGACACCATCGAGTGATTGTTTCTGAAGATGGTAGATTGACTGACTGAATGAATAAAAAGATTTACAAATCTTGTCTTGTCTACATCAAAAAATGTGGTTTTGAACCTTGATGACAGATTATTCCATTTTTCTGGGTCATACTGTAGTGTTGAATTGTACAATTTTTACTCATTGTTGTAATAGCTTCTGTCTTTTAAAATGTCCTTATCTAACCAGCTTCAAATATTCGATCTATTTTTTAGAGATTCATCGAAAAAAGTTTTTCAGTTTTGAAGGCAGCTCTCGGAATGCAACAAAAAATTCGAAAGTTTCATTACAGTTTTCCTTTAAATTGTTGTGATAGAGAGTCTATGCTAATTGCTTTACAATCAAAACCCTATCAATATATGACTTCTAATAAGTTTTTGGAGGTTTCGTTAGGTTTGTTTGCAAATCGATATTCCTAAAAAACAGTTGCTGCAAAAGCAGATCTACTTCTGTTGAGGAATAAAATAAGTCCAAATAAACCACAATAACCTCACTTGCATAATTTGGGCTGAAGATTATAATTTTTAATGAAATTATTTTATCGGCTATATCGGTGAAATTGTATATTCTTTGAGAAAGAATATTTAAGAATTGAAAGAATATAGACGGATAGAAGATTAGAATAAGGTGAAAGATGTTGAAAATGAGCGGGAGGGGAAATTTTAATTTGAAAACTTTTCATCACATTTCATCGATTTGTTCCTCATGAAATTCCATGAAGAAATGTGATGAAAAGTTTTCAAATTAAAATTACCCTCCCGCTCATTTTCAACATCTTTCACCTTATTCTAATCTTCTATCCGTCTATATTCTTTCAATTCTTAAATATTCTTTCTCAAAGAATATACAATTTCACCGATATAGCCGATAAAATAATTTCATTAAACAAATTTACGGTGATTAACTCTTCATTTCGATTATAATTTTTTTTTAACCCTTTTCAGTTGCAGCCGGCACATTCTCAACGCACTTGCACCAGTGAATCCCGTTGATTATCAGGTGTAAGTGTACGAAAACAGTGTGGAGTGCGAAAGTGCCGGCTCGCCGTTATAAATATTCAACGAATGCTTAATCGAACAAATACCAATGTTGTAATGGGTTTCGGTTCCCCGCCATAATCAGCTGCTGAACATTATTCAGAGAGAGATATCCCGGACGAGACGATTCTCGTACGCAAGAAGGGGTTTTCCCTCAGCCAGCCGACACCATCTCCAGCTCACCATCTCATGCATCTCATTAGCCTCACTGACACATAGTACAGAAATTCGTTCAAGCAGCCTTGACTTTGGCCAAACCATACCAAACCGTCTGGGGCGAGCGAGTTTTGGCCTGGCGGAACCGAGGAGAGTCAAGTGCAACTGCGCATAAAATTATAAAAATTATTAGCATTTGAACTTGACCCGGTTCGGATCCTGATTCTGGATTTCTTTCGGCAGGGAAAACGCCTCTCTTGGAAATTCCAACCCCAGAAGAGCGGCGGGGATTGGAATCGGGAAACTGGGAACCAGAATTCCGGTTTATATGTGGTGCTGAAACTGAAAGTGAAATTCTAACGCCCGTTCTGGCCAAAAATCTACCGGATCGTAAAAGCCGAAAAACGACGCCACAGAACCAGAGAGATATTCAAATTGACGTGAAGAAACACATGGAGGATTGCATATGATTTGAATATTTATAAAGTTTTTTTCCTTTCCTCCTGCTGCTGCTTCTGCGATGACGAGACAAGGTTGCTTCCACGTTTGGCCCCGGACGGACAGGTCGGATTCTCCCGGCTAACCTTCGAGTGTTTTCTTGGCGGACGTACGAAGAGGTTTACCATGTTGTTTAGATTATTTTAGCCAAAGTTCCTGCCGCCGCCAAGCGAATATATTTTCGGAAGTCGCGCGCATCATTCGAACAGGTTGCAGTTAGTTTGCTCGGCCACCGAAAAAGCTGACGACCAGATCATGAATAATTCAGCAGTTTTGGAAGCCAATATCGAAGAAGGGAACACATTCGGTAAGATTTGCCAGAATTGAGCAAAAAAATCCCACAATTTGAGGATTGCAGTATTGAGAAGGAAACGAGATTCCTGAGGCTTTCATCAGATCTCCCAAGCAGGATATCTTCCCTCGTAACAGAAGGCTCCATTCTACATTCTACTTAGAGAGAGAGAACGAACGCGATTGGATTAAGTTAGCTAGCTAGCCATCCAAATATCTGACTGATTTGCATACCTGCGGGAGAATCTGGGACAAATGAAATAAAGTTGTCAGCCATCAGCGGAAATGTGACGGTGGTCGTCGCAAATCCTACCAATTTTTCCAGCTTGTTATAAGGAAATGAACAGGATGTACCAAACCAAAACGAACAGATGTGTATGGATGTGAGGATTTTTATTGGTGGGAAAACCAGCAACAATCTTGCTGTTGGGATCAGTTCTCATATATGTAGGGTATGCTAAAAGGAAAATTGTAATCAAAGCTCGACCTTTCAGCAATCGTCGAAGGATGATATTTTGAGAAATTTTAGGAATGAATCGAATGACAAATACATACATGTTTTTTTTTTTAATTTTTTTTGTTTCGATTATAGTCGTTTTACCATCTTTATGGCATTCGCGACTTTATCAACGTTACAGTTGGCGGATCGTTATTGAAAAACTATCCGGTACAACTGTGTTCGATGTTTACTCTTGGGCTCGAACTCGCGGACATCGGCTCAAGAGACAACAGACTTGCCAACTGAGCTATATCACAAGCCCGTGTTTTTTTTTATTTTTTTTAAGGATTTTTGGTTTTGTTTTGTATTATTAATGAAATATTATTGAATTTGTCATTTGGTTTTTAATAAGGTAAAAAATTAAACAAATAGTTATTAGATAAAAACACACGAACAACTCTACATTTTCTAAACTTTTAAAACATTTAAAAATTTTTGGAACAGCACAATTTTTGATGGCATTTCATAACATATTTTAATGTGTTATGCTCAATTTTCATTTTTTTTTTATGCTTAGGGAAGATAAGGGAACAATGGCCAGCTTTAGGAGGACGCTTATTTAACCATAGGAAACAGCTATATTATGTGATTCACATCACTGCTTCGTGTTCAGACACTAAACGAGTTGATTTGGTATCTGGCTAAAATTTAAAAAAAGTATTCCACCACAGCTCAGTACCTTCGTATCCGGGCAATGGACAACTGCATTAAAAATCAAACTCAAAGTCACTCATTACACAAGTTTACAAAAAAAAAATCGTGAACTTCACTGAATGCCCCAAATTTAAAACATAAAATCGGTTGCTGGATCCGAAAATGAAACCCAAATAAGTGTCAGTTAAATACCCAGACAACCAGAAGTCGCATTTTATTTTACAGATTGTATCGTATAGATTGTTATTTAAACGCATATTTTTTATCGTATTTAAATGCATTGCATGATTTTATTACGACAAGAAGAGAGACTCGTATTCATGTATATATGAATTCGACCTTTGTGTATGACAATTCGCAAAAATCCGTGAATCGACCGATATACGATGATCAGCCGTGATTGACATATTTCGTCGTGTTATGCATAAAATAATTCGAAATTAATTTTTTTTAAAAATGAAATACGATTTATATTATCATAACAACCGGGTTTAAGGTGTTATCAGAAAGTACATTTTTCTAAAATACAAGATTGCTAAAATGAGAGATTATATTTTGAAAAGATAAATATAAAATGTCGGAAGAGTGGCATCTGAAGTCGATTAGTTCAGCGATACAAAAGGACTAAGTTATCTGCTGGCAATAAAAGTTCTTCCCAGAGTGTTCACATTGAGCGATATCGTAATTATGTTTCAAAAGCATTACTCACTCTATGATACATAAACCCAAGTAACACAGATCAAGCCAATTGGCTTTTTGAGTTTTAATATTGCTTTATGAAGACTTTTCGATGGCATCCAATTTTTAAAACGGTTTTATTGTAACATAGGAAATGCTGCATTTATCGTGTGTTTTAAAAGAGCCCTGAAAGTTTTGCTAAAACTTCAATAAAACACTATCTAAAAAGTGTTGTAAAAAAGTTGCAAAAGTATTGCTAAAGATTCAATAAAACACATACTTTCCTGTTTTATTAGAGCTTTGGTACCAGTTTTAATAATGCGCTCAATGCGCTTTTAAAACTAGCGTTCAAGCCAAGTTGGAAAACTGTTTTATTGGAACATTGTATGTAGGCATGATAAAACTAAGTGACAGATTATTTGACAATCGAGAAGAACGTATACACGCTTAAACTTTTTTACCTCTTTTTGAGATAGCATAACCTGTTTTGAAAGGATTATCACACAAAATTGAGAAAAACGGGCTATCAAAATGATATAAATTAACACAGCTAAATTCTTCTGAAAAATAAAAACAACTTTGTTGTATCCGCTTTCAAATTTCAAAACAAACGCAAATCAGTCCACATCATTATTCGCTCAATTCTCAGGGTTCGAATAAAAGCCCACTGTGAATAAACGGTTTTTGTTATTCGATAAGAATAAATGTATTAGAAAATTAATTTACAAGTACGCCGAATGAAGTACTTGTTTTATTTATCTATCTCTGTCTCTCAATGCGAAGTTGATCTTTATTTACGTCATTCAATCCAGAACTAATAAAATTAATTTCAGATAAACCGTTCTTCAAAATTTCTAGAAGACTGCAGAAACCGGCTTCAATTCAGCAAAGACGAAGAAATTGAGTTTTATCACAAGCGAAAATGCTCATTCTAAATCAGCCTCAACAAGTTTCAGATGATATATTCAGAATGAAGACCACTAGCATTGGCCGATCATTGAAAATAACGATTTATTTAAAGCGTAATGCAGTCCTGGTAATAGTAAGCAAAACATCCGAAGGACGTTTAAAAGAATCGTTTTATCGCTTCCAATTGTTTTCCTATACAACTGTTTTAACAGTTTTTAACTGTTTTACATAATCTAACTACACATTCAAAATCCAATCATTTCGGAATTCACGATTCAAGCAATGTTTTTACAATTTCAATAATCGTTTGCTAAACGTTTTTATTACGCTTCAAAAATCATTGGTTTGGAATCCACATTTATGCGGGTTATTTTAAGCTTTGAGGCCAGGTTTTTGATGACAGAAAATGTTCTATTCCAAAACAGTTTGAGATTATTTGATAGCAATACCTACTTGTTATTTAAAGATAATTGACCATCCTCTAATCAAAGTCAAAAGGAAACAAAACAAAAAGTTGCATGAATGCCTTTTGCCAAGCAACAAATCGAAATGTTCTCATTTATTGCGAAAAACTTCTATTTCTCAAAAATGGATAAATCCGTCATGAGCGTGTATTCCATTTAGAGAAACGTCAAACGAAGCTGTGATTCAAGGTCTCTTAAAACTATTTAAAACCCGTTTATTGAAATTGTTTTATTACCACATTTTTCTAACCGGCATAAAACCATTTTAACACTGTTTTACAACTGCCTTAAGATTTTCAATATTAATTTACTGAACGCCATGTTGATTGTGAAATTGAATCGAAATTACTGACGCCATGTTGCTAGAAATAAAACTTTAATACTAAAAACTAGACATTTTCATCAAATTTTACAATGTTGGCGGTACTATTTGTTGTATAGGTGATGAATTTCAATGCAAAACTAAAATTGCATCATTAGAGCCAATTGATATTTTCCTATAATTATAATTTTTTTATTTAAAAAATGCTTAAAATATGGTCAAACTTTATTTTTTTTTATGCTATTTCGTATATACTTCACCAGAAATCTGAGGTTGCAGGAAGTTACGTCTCGGTGGTCGAGTGGTTAGCGTGGTAAGACGGTAATCGCTGGTCCACTGATGGCATGGGTTCGATTCCCATCTCGGTACTGGGTGTTAAATGTTAATCTTAAGTTGTCCACGTCATTTATTCAGTCTGTAAAGCCTAAATCGGCTAAGACGGTGTATGTCTTTTTTTCTTTTTAAAGTTTCTTGCTTACTCTCTAAATTTGAAATACCCAGAGCCCTTCTACCTTTTACTCAGACGTCGCCACATGTATGAAGCAGCCGACGGCTGATCTTAATGAACTCAGATATCAGCGGAAAAATTACTCAGATGTCAGAAAATTCTGCACTCAGAGAACTCGAGTGCTTGAAGGCGACAACTGAGTAAATGTTGATCAGTTTGTGCGAGGTGGACGCGTTGCGTATGTGAAGCCGAGCAGTGCAGACTAGTTTTTTGCGTGCTCCGTTCGCAGTCGAAGAAAAAACTGGGTGCAACTTTCTATTCAATGTCCGAAATTTGGTGTATGGATAAGTGTCGAAGTGTTATTTGATTGATGAAAAAAATAGAAATTAGGTAAGATTTTTATGTGGTTTTCGAAAAAAGCGAGTGAAAAGTACAAATTTATTGGAATCAACCAGCAGCACTAGCGGTCTTCCATGAGAAAAAGTGCCTATTTGTTCGCAAATCGAAATCAAGTTACTTCCCTGTGTTACTGTTACTGGAAAAATCATAAGAAACCAAACCAAACAAAAGTAAAGTGGTTTAAATAATCTTTTATAGTGATAGTGTGGGGTTGTTAATTGATTCAATAATCATGATGGAACACGTCAGTCATATGCAAAAAATTCGCAGCGTAGCGCAGCCTACTATGATTGACCAGCGCATGCGCAGATAAGTGAAATGAATCTGTTTGGTTCAGAGTTGCAAGATTTCAGATAATCATTTGAAATTGATGCTCACCGTGATGAGTATCAATTAAGCAGCACAATGAATTTCGTTGTGATGCTCAAAGCTTTCGATGTCAAACGAAATTCACTGAGCATCACATCTAGAAAAAAATCAGAAATCCAGAATCCCATTAGAGAAATCTTCAGCTATATTCCCCACTTTTTCCCCTACTATTTTTTGGCGACAGTTAAATTTGTAACGAATCTATGGAATATTTGAATGTATCATATAATGTGATTAGCTTTTCACACTAGTGACACGCCAAGTTGAACGACTCCAAACGCTTTGATATAAAAAAAGAGCGCTTTAATGATTGGAGTTTATTGAAACTTTTTAATAACGAAAGTGTTAAAGCTCGTGGTACCTATGTTTTAAAAAGTGTCTATGTTCACAACACACTACCTTATAAATGTTGAGAACAAATCTTTAATTTTATAATATTATTTGCAAATACGGCGCTTTGGTACTAAACAATTTATAACATAATTTCATAGTCAAGACGACCTAAATAAAAATATATAAAATTCAGTCGTTGACGTTTTGTTGGTTTTCAAAATTAAAAGCAACAACATAATATGGGATTAAAAGCAATATTTCTAATCGATTTTCTGACTATTTGAAATCAGTAAAATAGCTAAGCATAGAATACATTAATAGAAAAATCGATATTTGTTTTAACTCTCAAGGGCTGAAATTTTTACAAAAAAAAGGTCAAAACTCAGATTTTTTTTAGGTTTTTTTGTATTTTCTCGGCTGTTGACATACAAAAAAAACATATGTTGAACAGTAATATGATCACAGTCATCAAATTTTATGCGGTCCCTTCTTCAGAGCATGTTGTGTACGAGTGAAGGATATCTTAATTTGGAAATATTAATAAAGATAATGTATTCTAACAAATATGCATCAATACATTCAGAATTAAAAACCTACTTTTTAATATCAACTTAATGAAAAAATAGAAGCCGTGATGTCAGTGATAAGCTGTCCTTTGTTTCAACTTTTATTTAAATCTCTTTTCAAACGATCTTTTTTTAAACGTCCTTGCTCCTTGACATCCCTTCTCTGTTCCAAACTACTCATTGGTAGTGCAATTTTCTGCCGATTTTTTGACAGTAATAGTAACCTAGAGACTGTAAAAGATTCGGCACAACCGTAGAGAAAACCAATTTTAACATTCCCGATTTCACAAAAACCGCTTCAAAATGATGTACTAGGCTGTGAATGATCAATTAACAGTCTAAACTAGCGATTTTAATAAAATTGAACAGTGTTTTTTCCAAGGGTTTCACGAATTTCTTTTAAAGGGCATTTTTAAAAGTACTCAAAAATCGTTAAAAAAAACCAGCTATGATAATTAAAGAACAACTCATTTCTGATGCATGTGTCTAAAAGGTTATAAGATAATAATAAAAAAAATTAGAAGTAAGGCCGCTTAACAAAAGAAGCGATTTTAAAATTACTCCAAATGGTAGAACAATAATATTTGATCAATCATAATACATATTCAATAACACATTATTATTTCTGTCATATTCTTTTTTCTATTTAGAATTCTATAAATCTTCTGGAAACGCTCTTATTAGAATAAGTGAATTTATCGGACATTAGATAGGCTGGTATAAATCATATCCTACTATTTGGTGCAATGATCATGTTTTCTACTTCAGAAATTTCCCACAGGGAATTTCAAACATCACGCGAGTCGAGATAATATTTGAAAAAGATTTGTGAGCCGGCGCGAATAAAACCGGGTTTCCTTCTCTTGAAAAAGAAAATCTTTAAAATGCATAAAAAATCAATAAAATGTCTTTTTTAAATTGAAATAAAAAAGATTATCCGTTAGGATAGAAGCTACAATCCGCCACTTTCATTTGAAAGAGAAAATTTTGATATTTCTTTATTACTTTCTATTTGGTTCATTAATGCTTTTCATATGTAGTCGATTCCAGCCGGTTGCATAAGCTGGGATGCCATGCGTTTTAATTGGAATGGTTTTTCGTTGGTAACAATCTTTTTTTAATTTTTACATTTTAAAATTTAATTTGTTTGGAAGATTAAGAAACTATTTTCTTCATTTATATTAAAACTCTACATAGCTACCTATAAATTTCAACTTCGTTTTTAAGGTTGCCGCTACAAGTAAAAGCAAAGCATAGCTCGAATGCTATAAATAAAATCATAAAACTTTTTTCTGCAAAATTCACAAAAAAACTTTCGGTAATTGAAAGACACTAAATTTGTAAAATTAGTCCCGGTGAATCCTTATAATTTTAATTCTGAATTTTAGTGTTTCCCAGCTTAGTTGTCTTTGCGGTACTTTTTGTGTAAATATTTATAATAATCAAATATTTAGCTGTTCAGATTTTGCTATATTTTTTATAGTTTCTTGTAATGTCCAGAAGATTTGAGATGTTTTTTTTCTGGCAAGTACATTAAGCCATTATGGGATTTTTGAAGAATTTTGAGCTTGGGCATTTCAATGTTTGCGGTGCTTTTCCATGATTGCAAAACTTTGCATCAACGTTTTTAAGAGATTTAAAAGTACATTACTGTAGGAAATACAATTTCATAACTTGTATGTCTTAAATCCTCTGAATACGAGCGAGACTCATCTACATATTTGGTCATAAAAACTTTTTTGCTCATTCTGTAAAACTTTCATTAAACTAAGACATCAATATTATAATCGGATTCTTACAAGTCATGATAATACATTCTTCAGAAAGATGTTTTAAAATCAAAACTTTCATTCACAATCAACGTTAACGTTTCACACTGAGATTCAAAAAGTAAGAACCTCACTCGATAAAATATTAACTGAACGAGATTTCGCAACTTTGCTTAAGACATAGATAAAAAAAAAACAAATTCTTATCATCAACCTGATTGTACTGAGCTTTTAACACGTTCGTCGCCACGCTCATTTTGGTAGTTTTACTAGCCGGGCCCGGAGAAATTTTCAGAGAGTGAAAGCAAAGAGGGAGAACTCCCATATTTGAAACGTGTGGCGAAGCTGAGCGGTAAACTCGAGTAAGAGAGCGTCACACGCTTTTTGATGTGACGGGGCCCCCCAGGAAATACACCCGTCACCCGAATATGGGTGCCGTGGCGACGAACGTGTTAATAGTATGTTCTCTATAAAAGTGTTTAAAAAAAGTATAACTGGCCTTTAACAGTCCTGACAGTTTTTAAAAAGTCGTGGTATGTTCAGCTTTTTCTGAACTATAAAACTTGTTTCATTGTTCAAGAGCTTGCACAAATTTTATTCCATGGCATCTCTGCCTTCCAAAAAGTAGTTTTTCTGCTCGTGATTCTCAGTCTGAGAAAGCGTTGACATTCAAGACAAGAACCGTTTGTGATACTCACGATGAGATTACCTAGCATCACACTGAGATTCAAAAAGGGAAAATCTCTCTCAAAAAAATCTCAATCTCATGAGATTTCGCAACCTTGGTTTGGTTTGGCTATTGGCTTGCCCCGGTATCGGTTTGGAAGAATTTCATTGAGGGTGGATGGCTTTAGTGTTTAATTTAAGTGAAAATGGTTGTAATAAGAGCTTTGTAAGATGAAGTGGTCATGGAAGTATATTTGTGAAATAGACCAATTAAAAGAAGTTCGTCGTTAGTCGTTTGACAATCCCACAAAAGTTGCAAAAATTAAATGGTTGAAATGTGGTTTTCACATAGTAAAATCTTTTTATGTTGAGGGTTGCGAAAGTGTGATTCACTAAATATTTTAAAATCTGTTTCCCTCTCAAACATTGCATCTTTTTGGTTGAGGTGTGTAAGCCAAGAGCAGAGGAAAACGGAAGAGAAAATCATTATGCAAAAGAAGAGAAATAGAAGGTGGAAAATTGCGGCAATCGGCAGGGCATTGCCGATTCCTATGTATCAAAGCTGGAGTCAAAAACAGAATGTGTCTAACACGAGTTCTTTAGTTTAAAGAGATTTGCACGTGCAAGTAACAAATACTGGTTTATTGGATTCAAATCCTGATACAGTCAGTATTTATAAGGTTTGAACTATGGTATCGGCCAAAAAGTAAGATGTATCTCTCCATGCATATAACCAAGTATAAAAGAATGTTCAATCAGTTACCAGCTGACCAGGTATATACACGGATGCCGGAATACCTGTGGTAAATTGATAACATTGAAAATGTTTTCAATTTTTAACTGGTTGCGTACCTGATTGACCTATTCCTCCAATATATACTGACAGAAACACGTGAAACATTCATTACATAACAGTTCACACGAAGCCATGGTACCGGGTATGGCATTTGCAGCATTGGAGATCTGCCGAGTAATCTAAATAATGCATGCTTATCCATACTTTGGCAAAACTGCGGTGAATCCGTGCACCCATGGTGGATTACCAACATACATACATACATACATCAGTTTGTGCGAGGTGGTCAGACTTGGTTTGTTTTGCGGCAAAACTAGAAAATTTACATGGTGAATATTCATTTTAAAGGTAATTTCTAGGTATTAATCCGATTTTATTTATATCACAGGGTTCTGAGACGAAATGATGACGGTCCAAATAAATTTGGCAAAGCTGAATCTGGTACGGCATACTGGGTCCCGGCCCGAGAGACGAAACCCGACGGGTGAAAAAAAAATTTCAACAAGTTTGTGGATTTTTTTTTAAATATTATTTTTACTTTTGTTATTTATCAAATCAACAAATCTATCATAAGTGTGAATAATAATACAGGTTTTAACTATTCTAGCATGAAAAAACGGCCAAAAACCGCTTCAGAATTATTCGCGCATTCTGAGTAACCAAGACTCAGTTGTCGCGAAAAGGGCTGTTAGTCATTTCTGAGTAAAAGCCGTTTAGTCAGAACTGAGTAGGTGCGGTTTTGGCGACAACTGAGTAACCGTCACTCTGAACTGAGTAGCTGAAAGTTAGCGAGTAGATATATTGAAAATGAGAATGAGTAAAATAAAAAAAAAATTATTAGATTCCACAGCTGCCACAGTAAATTTCCTTGACTTGAAGGACTTGAAGCTTTTCGACTTTCAAGCTCACATGAAGCTATAGTTGCTGTCAGTCTTTTCCAATCGAACGAATGTTAGCCTGGCTTTCAGTCCGAGGAAGAATGACCTTAACGGGTTAAACTCCTATCAAAAAAGAAAAAAAAAACTGGCTTTCAGTCCAATAAGGGTATATACGGACGATAGTATGGCGAAAAATTGGCCTCAGCCATAACCTCAAATTTTTATTTGCTGGCGGCCTCACCAGTGATGCTAGGTGCGTTACTAAAATCAGTATTTGCTTGTTTAAAACTAATTATAATATTTCTGAGTTGATTTATTTTTTTAACTATCAACAGCTAAACGTTTGAATTCATTACGGGGCGTCCCTAAATGGATGAAGATAAGCCATCTTTTGCTAATGAATTTCCAAGGTGAATTCAAAACATCTGAAATAAATGTTCATGTACTGCTTGGTAGATTAAAAAAGAGTTGTTTCTAATTTCTTAATGAATGCAAAATCATTTACTGTTACAAACAAGTAAAATAATGATGACCCCGTCTATGTTGAATTTGAAAATAATCGCCTAAATGCTCTGATTATTTTAAACATATCCACATAATTAGCTACATCGTTTAAGTGTGCGATACAGTATGTTGATATTTCGTTCAGATAAATGATGTCTTTAATTTCACATTCGAATAGAAATCTACGGGAAAGTTGCAAATTCTCAGTACTCATGAAAAGGTTTTTCAATAACTATGCAATTAAAAAAAAAATAATCATTTTACCAAATATCAATGCACTTGGCACCCCTGAACACCCAAAAAATCAAAACACGAGCATCTGTGTATCGCTTTTCCACAGGGCGAATTTGTCGAAATTAGTACTGCAAAATCGCGATTGTCGTGCGCCCTTCTCAAAAATCGATTCTGTTCTCCCATGGTTTGAGGTTAGGGCTGAGGCCTCCTGATAAGTTGGTGTTCGTGTAGAACTGTCAATATATCCTAATAGGAATGTAAGCTAGAAACCGCCTTTCAACTTTCGATAAATTTGCGCGTTGTTCATATTTATATTCATTTGAAAGGCAGACATTTTCAGTCATAAAGGAATGAAAGAGCGCCAAGGAACGCTTATATACAGCAAAAACAACAATCACTACTGCGTGCGGCAGTGTAAAGGACATGATTCAGTGTAAGCATATTTGATGATGTGTGTTGCTTTCTGTGATTAACTTGGAATTAAAGATTGATTTGGCATACACATACATTTATCTTTCCAATTCAAGCTATATTTAATTGAAATTCATAATATAAACAAATAAACATTAAAAAAAAATTTTGGTTGTTTTTCGTTTTGAAAAATTTATTTATGTCCTCAGTAGGCGACGGACTACACGATTGAGATTACAGCTTTTATTTGAAACATCTCGTACTGCCTGATTATTCTGAATATCATAGAAAAAAATACTCAGGAAGCGAAAATTTTCATCAAGAACCTGCAAAAATATGCATGAACAAAAACAGCAATCATTTTCAATTGAATATGATTGAAACGGCTTTCAAAAGAACTGAAGAAAGGAAGGATTTTGACTGGAAATGAATACGGTAAAAAGCTCCTTTACTTTGAAAGATACTAATATGGAAAGCTGTTTAAAAGCTTTGACTTTGAAAGACAGGATGCTGTCAGTTGAGTGAATATTGAGCTTTGACTGTGAAAATTTTGAACACTGCTTGGAGATATATGCTATACAATCATATATAACTGCATTGATTCGTAATAATGTGCATGCAATCGTATATCTATGCAAATAATTCGCATGTCTGATTTTTGTAAAACGTATTTGCTGGAAATCGTAAACGAATACATATAAGTTCAATGAAATCGTTTATGATAATAAGATTTTAGTTTTAGAAATATACGATTTGCTTTTGGTTTAATGCCTTTAAAGCAAATCCCCTTGAATTTACATATTCCAAAAAACGTCGAGGAACCATCATGAGCCGCAGATTGTAACGTAAGGGGATCAAGTCCAGGTACTACAATTACATCATGAACGTTGAAAAAATTCAGCAACTAGGCAAAACATGAATTGTACGATATTAACTTAAATTTGATAGCCAAAAAAGCCTTTCTTTGAAAAAATCTTATTTTTATTCGACTGACAGAAAATAAGAGCCCTGCCTTGAAGTCGCAGAAGACGACCAAATAAGTCGTCAAACTTTCCATATTGATACGAAAAATGTCGTATATATATTCCCAATCGCATATTGAGCGAAGACCTACAAGATTACAACCTCAATCATCAATGTAAATTGTCATAGTATATTCCAAAAAGAATCGAGGTAGTCGTCAATGGTTCGCATGACAAATCGTGCAAATCGTAATTCAATACAATTCAAATCAAGAATATGTGTGCTAATGTACCTACATATATGGCCTCTAAAACTATATGTATATACTGGTTTTGCTGCATTATATATGATACTAGCTTATCCCATACGAACTCCGTTTCGCTTTCAACTTGGAAAATGTTATGAAAAATGTGTATTAAAGTCAATTGCCAAGCATTTTCCAGATGCACTTCCGAAATTATTGTTAAGCAATAATAGCAAAAATGTTGGACGATCACTTTTTTTGTCTTCTGTTACTTAATTTGAAAACAGAAATCAATTGACCTTGCCAAAAAAAATCCTCATATATAAACTTCCGTTACTATGCCATACAAACACATCTTATTATCGCAAAAATAAATTTAACAGTTATTATTGATGACCCCGTTTTTTTCGCTTTATACAAAAATTGAAATCAGAAATCAATTGACCGTCCCAACTCCCGTGTACAAATTTCGTCTCGATCGTTGCATAACAACGCAATTATTGCCAAAACGTTAAACCTCTTTCGGTGGCTCTTGTGTGCATATTTTCAAACGAATCCATTGCATAATAACGTCAATATTGCTAAAAACAGTGAGAAATTATTTAATATGGACGACCCTTTTCGTTGACCCCTGGCAAAAAAAATGACATCTGAAATCGATTACCCGTCCCTGAAAACTAACGTGTACCAATTTTCATCTGAATCGGATGTATCAAAACGCCAATATCGCAAAAACAGTGAATAGTTAATATGGACGACCCCTTTGGCAGACCCCTGACATACATTTTGATAAGTGGAATCGATTGTAAGTCTCTAATAACTCATATGTGCAAATTTTCATCCCAATCCGATGCATAATAACGTCAATATAACTAAAATACTGAAATGTTTATATGGACGACCCCTTTCGCCGGCCCCTTAAACTAAATTTGATACCTTGAATCGATCGAACATCATTCAAAACTATGGTGTACCAATTTTCAACTGAATCCGATTTATAATAACGTCAATATCGCAAAAACAGCGAACAGTTAATATGGACGACCCCTTTGGATGACCCCTGACCCTAAATTTGATAACTGTAATCGATTGCTCGTCTCTAAAAACAGTCATGTGCAAATTTTCATTACCATCCGATGTAAAATAAAGCCAATATCGCAAAAACATTAATCAGTGGATATGGACGACCCCTTTGGCCGACCCCTGACCCTAAATTTGATAATCCAAAAATCTGAAAACATTTTTCATCCTTCCTGGACCTAATGAGTCTTCATGCCAAATTTCAGACCTCTAGCTCTTAAGACGGCTGAGTCTATAGAGGACAAACAAACAAACAAACAAACAAACAAACAAACATACAGATATTTGCTTTTTATATATATAGATGTTTACACGTATATTTGTACGTATAGGGGAGATGAGGGCATAACGAGCACCCTGGGCATAATGAGCACTCCTTTTTTCTACATAAGTACGAATTTTCTTAAACAAATTTTCATAAGGATTTGTTGCATACTATCCATAGTATTAAGTTTTCACCAAAAAAGAAATATCCTCCTGATCTCTACAGAAATATCAAATAATAACCAGCTAGGTTCTCAAGTGACGAAAATGTTACAATTTTTGAGCACCACCAAACGAGCTTTTATGACCTTTAAATCATCTTGATCTGAAATGTACGCACTGGAACATGATTTACGTTTTGTTTCTCAATTTTCACCATCATAAAATGTTTGAATTTTCACTTTAATCAATTTTAAAGCGCGTTTTTACTTAAATTTGTTTACCTGGGGCGAATAGAGCACTATTAATGAAGGCATAATGAGCGTTTTCTGCCGTTGAATCTAGCAGCGTATTTCACTCGATGAAGTCAACTGAATAATAGAGCTACAGCTTGGCTTGTTTCGTCTGTCGATTTGGCCTATTGGAAAAGTGTCGGAGAGGTAATCAGTAGACTCGAGTTCGATTCCTGTTCGAGGAGATTTTTTTTTTGCACATACCATTCATGATTGATTTTTTTTATTGTTACATTATACGGCTAATAGCATCAAAGCATCATCCGTCAAACAAAACACCAGAAACATAATGTATGAGCATGTGTTAATTCTTTGAATTCTACAAACAGACCTAGATTACTGTGTTATTGCTTTGTTTGACGAATCTACGCCTCACCGTTTAGTGCAATCATGATCACGAATGATAAATGAAAAAAAAAAAAATCACCTCGACCGGGAATCGACAACTCCGACATCTAACCAATAGGCCAAATCGTCAGACGATACAAGTCAAGCTGTAGCTCTATTACTCAGTTGACTTCATCGAGTCGAATTTGCTGCTAGAATTCCCGGCAGAAAACGCTGATTATGCCTTCATTAATGGTGCTCAGACTGCCTCGGGGGGTTTCTCATTATGCCTCTACAGTGACTGGTTTTCAGCTTTCGGCTAAAATTTTTAAAATGCATTTTTGAACGATTTTATCTACTTTTTCAAGTTTCATCCAATTAGGCAATAGACTATTTGAGTGTCTAAACACGAAACAATGATGTAATTCACATATTACAGCTGTTCTCTATGGTTAAATAAGCGTTTTCCTTAAGGTGGTCATTATGCCCCCATTCCCCGCCCTATTTGCAAATTCGAAATACCCACCAAATGGTTGTCTGGGCAGTTTTTGAATTATGCACCAAATATGAAATTTAGGAAGAATAAAAGTAGTACTGGTACTTAAACTCAAATATCTTGGACTGCATAACATAAATTAAAATCTTTAATTTGAATATTAAAGGTAAAAAGATTTGCTATCGATCTGATGTGACTGATTGCTGTAAGTAGGTTAAGTAAGACTGATTGTTTTTGATGAATATTTTTCTAAAATCCTTAATTGCGACAAATGTTTCACCTCAAGACTGCCCCACGATTGAACTTGAAACAACAAAAGTTATTGAGGTTGAATGATTCTTGAATGAATGAATTTTGAATGTTATTTCCTTACTTTTATGAAAACTAACTTTAACATCGTGTCATGAACAGATCTTAAAGTAGTTTCTTAAAATGCTTAAAATAAATTTTTTACATTTAATTGCGCAGATAATACATACATATTCAAGATGTTACATCGCTCAAAATATGAAATCAGTAATAACATTTCCAAGTGAAGCAGGTGCTATCTTATTTTTACTATTACTGGAACAATGTTGATATCCTTCTTTTATCACTTGGTGTAGAAACATCACAAGAAGAGGGGGAGGGGTGTAGTTTATTTAAAATTATTTTAAAATTTTAAATAAATTGAAAAAAAATTGGACAAAAGCTTTTATGCAACAAACTTTTATACAATCTCCATTGTACAAAATCTAAAATTCGAGATAATTTAGATAGAAAATTTAAAAAAAAAACCACAGGTGGCAACAGGTGATATAATTCTTATATTTTACAGTTTGGCTTTCGCCCTTTTTACTATTTGAATTTTCGAAGAATTTGTCACATTTTTCTTTAAAACTTTATTCGTTCCCCCTTTAAGGATTTTTGAAAAAAAAAACTGAGATAAAAAAATTAATTTCATATTTGTTTCGGAATAATAAAACTCCATAAATGCTCATTATTTTAGATAATCCTAATCAAATTTATGCAAAAGTTTGATTTCTTAATGTAAACAAACCATCCTGAACATTTATACACCAGTGAATTAATAACTATGTTGGTAGAATACTTTTTCTGATGAGAAGTTTTTTCCAATGAATTAAAAATGATTCTGTTTGTGACATTCCAACCCTTTTCTCTAAATTTGTATAACTTTGATGTATTCAAAAAGGTTGTAGCCAGAGAAATTTTCTATTGAAACATGCCATCGGCATATAAAGTGGGATTAACGCTAAAGGTAAAATGAGTGTTTTAACAGTGATAAGGTTGATTTTGTCTTTGAAAAAACCATTAAAAAGGTTTAAAAAATCTTCAAATTAATAAATTGATGTATCGATGGATTATTTGAAATTTGGGCTCAAAATGAAAGAGGAAAGTCCCAGCTTTCGAATGGTGCGAAAATAGGCGCTACTAACTTTCTATAAATAAAATGTTTGCATCAGAGACACCGACTATCTATAGATAGTAGTTTAGGGTTTTTTGTTTCTGAGATGATTTTTCTTAAATTTCTTCTTAATTTATCTATAAATGTTCCTACCAAAATGTTCCAAAAGATTGAAATGAATTAAAAAATAAATTTATCAATTCCTAAAGGGGAGAGCATTTGATTGTCCGCCATCATTTGACCAAAACATGAAATTGAAGACCAGGGCCAAAAAAAAATTTTGTAAAATCACATCCTGCCAACAGTCATGTAAAACAAAACATCACAAACCAAGCCATCGGAAGCATCATCATCTATCGGAGTTTTTTCTCGTTCCTGTTGGTTTAAAACCAACCCCAAAATCACGTCAAACATACATCCACCATATACAAATGTTATGTGTATGGAACCTAGAGGATCCATCCCATATAAATCGACTCCGGCAGGACACAAAAAAGGTTTGGTCCCTGGCAAATAGGATACGTGCAAAACGCACATACATATATGTACAAATATGGCATGTTGTCGAAGGGCTAGCGAGAAAATGATTTCAGCTGACGCAAAATGAAAACGAACCAGGAGAAAAAACGCACCCAAGGATCACCCAGGGAGAATGTGTATCGAAATTTTTCGCATTTAATAGCGAAAATATGCAAATGAGATTTATTTGATACATTCAATGCGTCCTGTCCTCTGTTGTGTGGCTCTCTGTCTCTCTCTCTCGTCCTTTGGCAGTCGAAACCCATCCATAGAAAATCAATATAGAATCCAAACGAACAACTATGGAGGGATAGTTAGTTTTTGGAGTTGGTTCAGCTTTACACGGGTTCGAAGATGACGATGATGATGGTTGACAGGACAGACAGTACATTTTATTTTTAAACTTTTTTTATCTTGCTCAGTCTCGGAACCGGAGGACATCATTCAAATGCTAGCGGAACTTAAATCTATTGACAGGGAGAGGAGAAGATAGGCAGGGACAAAAAGACTTTAATCTATAAAAGACTTGCCTATACATTATTTTGGCTGGTTAACGGTGGATAATGTGCAACACGAGACCCCATAGTGGTCATATCACCTCTTATTCACAACTCCTATCTCTACCTCCCCGTGGTACCGGCTGGGATGCGAGTAACCTAAGCGGAGATCGGGTACCCAACCCCGGTGGATGCTTTGGTCGCATGCAGACTGAGAAGGTGGCCGCACGCGTCTGTTCCCCAGATCAGGGGCGGCGTGCAACAACAACCGAGCGTCTGTTCTCCAGGTCAGGGGCGGCTCAAACAGCGTCTGAATTTATGAAATGCGGCACCCGCCAGCTAAGTCCAAGATGGCAGCCCCATCGCGGGATAGGGACTTTAGGCTAACAACCTACTGCTCCCGACTCATAAACTTGTTTCGGAATCCGAAAGAAATGACCGACCTGGAACTTTGGCGACGACTTTTAGCATGAAAACACGGACACGAATTGGAACTTGGAATGTTTTAACCCTTGCTCAAAAAGGCAAGCTGGCTCATAGTGCTAGAGAAGCTAGCCGCCTCGAGCTTGAAATTCTGGGACTGAGCGAAGTCCGTTGGCCTAACACTGGAGAACACAAGTCACAGTCCGGGCAAGTCCAGCTTTACTCTGCCATACGAGGAGAACATGCTACTCGGGAACGAGGAGTTGATTTCCTGTTAAGCCCGCAGGCATACGCGGCCCTCATTAGATGGGAACCGATAAACGTAAGAATAATCGTAGCCAGATTTAGAACACGGGTTAGAAACCTTACAATGGTCCAGTGTTCTGCGCCAACTGACGTTGCCGATTTGCAAGAGAAAGAGTAATTTTACAGTCAACTGAACAGCGTGGTAGAGAGAATTCCGAAGGGTGACATTCAAATCCATTTGGGCGACTTCAACGCAAAGATAGGCTCCGACAATCAAGACTTTGAGCGCATCATGGGGCGCCATGGCCTAGGACAGATGAGCGAAAACGGAGCGCTGTTTGTAAAATTTTGTGGCAACAACAACATGGTGATCGGTGGATCGCTCTTCCCCCATCGACCAGCACATAAGGTCAATTGGGTATCCCGAGATGGCCGAACAGAAAATCAAATTGACCACATCTGCATCAGCCGAAAATGGAGAAGGAGCCTTCTTGATGTCCGCAACAAGCGAAGCGCAGACATTGCATCTGACCATCACCTCGTCCTTAGCGAGATACGACTGAGAGTTGCGCGTGTCCAACGGCGCGAGGAGAAGGTCGGGTGTCGATACGACGTCCACCGGTTGGAGAATCCAGAGGTGAAAAGGGCATACGTTGAACAGCTAGAATCCCGAGCCTCGGAGCTGCCGACAGACGGAACAGTCGAAGAACAGTGGTGTGGAATCAAGAATGCCTTTATCACGACGAGCCATGGTACTCTCGGTAAAGTTTGTGGAAGAAGAGGTGAATGGATGTCGGATGAAACTTGGAGGATGGTCGATGATCGGAGAAAGGCGAAAGTCGGAATTGAGCAGGCATGTACCGGGTCAGCCAAAGCAGCCGCTCGCTTACGATATGCGGAGCTGTAAAAGGCAGTTAAACGAGCTTGTAGACGAGACAAGTGAGCCTGGACAAACTCCCTAGCCGAAGAGGAGGAAAGAGCCGCCGCCAATGGAGATATCCGATTACTTTATGACATTTCTCGCCGCCTCAGTGGTGCAAGGACTAATGCAAGAATGCCGCTGAAAGACCGAGCAGGTCAGGTATTGACCGATCGAACAGATCAGCTCAAACGATGGACTGAGCACTTCGAACAACTCTTCCGACTTACGAATAGCGATGGCCAACACAACACGCAGCTCGAGGCGCCCACAGTAAGTCGCATTAATGGCGTAAACTCGGAAGCGCCCACGCTAGCTGAAATAGAAGCGGCAATCAAAAACATGAAATCCAACAAAGCACCTGGGATTGACTGCATCCCTGCTGAAATGCTCAAAGCCGACCCTGCCCTGTCAGCACAAATGTTGCACCGTTTTTTCGCTGACATCTGGGATACTGCAACATTCCCGGCCGACTGGGTGCAGGGCATCCTCGTGAAGGTCCCGAAGAAAGGGGACCTGACAGATTGCGGTAACTGGCGAGGCATAACGTTGATCTGTACAACCCTCAAAGTACTCTGCAAAGTGATCCTGAACAGGATCCAGGAGAAAATCGACGCTACACTGCTACGGCAACAAGGTGGATTCCGATCCGGACGATCATGTGTGGACCACATCACAACGCTACGAATCATACTGGAACAAATCAACGAAGGACTCTCTTCTGCTGGTGTTCGTTGATTTCGAAAAAGCATTTTCAATAATATCTTTCTTTATTATCTACATTAAATCTTAAATACTAATTAAAATTTTACAAATTTATATGTCACTTTTTACAAAATCTAATTCATGTAAATTTTGAATTGATGCCATTAACAAATATTGATTATTGTTTCAAGATCCTTCTTAGGAACATGTTGTTTTTCCACCATACTTCTCTAATTCTCTTGCTTTCATATTTGAATTATAATGTTCATTTCAAAGAGTGCTGAGTTCTACACAACCACAAAGACGAAAAGTATGATAATATGTACTAATTTATTTTTCAGGTAGAACGAATCGAGCTATCGAGTATTCTTTTGAGAAACCAAGAATCATAATGATCCTACTTACTAAGTGAGCGACATACAACAGTAGATTTGCCTGTAGGTGCTGTTGCAATCACAGCTAGGGTATTTTTCTTCGCTCTACGCGTACGCCGGGAGGTCTGTTGCGAGAAACCGTCTTCATCCGTTGCTGTTTCCGAGGGCGGGGATCGATGCCGTTTCACAGCGCTCTGTGTTTTAGCCTCTTCATACTCCATTCTCTCCTGCTCCGCAAATTCGCAAAGAGTCTTGGTGAACCTACTCTCTTTGTCTCCAACATCAGTTTGCCGGTTGACCGCTTGTTTTGATGATGTCAAGGTTGTCATCTTCAGTTGCAGCTCCGGTGGCGAGTGCACGGGCACCAGGTTTTGGACCACTCCTGAGTAGCTCGATTGCGTCTCAACTCTGCTATCAGAGATAACAGAGAGAGCCGAGCGCGTTCCGTCGAGTTGGTGACTATTTCCTTCATCTTGTGAGTTCCTGTTTTTGCTCTGCGGGCAGTTAGATTTGAGGTGGCCCTCCTGCTTACAAAGGAAGCATTTCTGCTTGATTCCCTCGTAGTAAATACGTCCTCTCCTATTCAGGAAAAACAACGAACTTGGAATCTCCTTCTTCACCTCAATATATACACCTCTCACTCCGGTGTACAAGTCGAGTTCTAATTCTGCCGGGAATTTCTCCTTTACCATCCTCCTTATGCTACCGTACTTGCCCAGCACAGCTGCTATGTTTGCGTCGGTAATTTCCGGGGGCAGGTCAAAGATGCGAACGTATCTTGTTAAATTACTCGTAATAGCCATAGTAACCTCCACTGTTTTCCCATTGGAATACAAAAACGAAAGTTTTTCCTCATTCTGAGCCACTGCATCTTTCAATGCATCGTTATTTTGAAATTTAATAAAAAGAGATTTCTCTTCAGCAACCTTGTAGGAGGTCTCCATTAGAGACTTGTCCGCGTCGAGATTCTTTACAAATCTAGCCATCTCGATCAACGATGGACTGGGAGCCCCATCCGGAAATCTGAAGGCCAGCGTGTTCTTTATGAGTTCATCCGCCATTGTTTTAAACTACACACAGCACTGCTGCAAAATTTTGGTTGAAAACTTGAGTAGCTTGGGATCTAAACACATCCGTACACAATGAGGTCTGATCGTCAACTGCATTCGACGGACTTAACAATGAAATCATCTGGGTGGCTCTAAGGCGACGAGGGGTCCCAGAGAAACTAGTCCATCTCATCGAAGGACAATACGAGGCATTTTCGTGCAAGGTCTTGCACGACGGTGTCTTGTCCAAACCAATCCCGGTAACTGCTGGAGTGAGACAAGGGTGTATCTTATCACCGCTACTTTTTCTCATCGTAATGGATGGGATTCTGACTGGATCGATCGACTGTGCACCGAACCGAGGATTGCCTTGGAATCCTTCAACAATGGAGCGATTGAACGACCTTGACCTGGCTGACGATATTGTTTTGCTCGCCCAAACACAACCGGATATGCAGAGCAAACTCGACGACCTCACCGAAAGTTCCAAGGCAGCAGGTCTCAAAGTCAATGTCGGGAAGACTAAGTCGATGGAGATCAACACAGGAAATCCCTCCAGTTTCATGGTAGCTGGGCAACAAGTTGAGAAAGTGGAGTGCTTCCAGTATCTCGGTAGCCAGATAACGCCTGATGGTGGTACCAGGAAAGACATCGAAACCCGGATCAGAAAGGCCCGACTTGCCAGATCTCTCTACGAACAAAAATCCGAATCTTCAACTCAAACGTCAAATCCGTATTGCTGTACGGGTGTGAAACTTGGTGCACATATGCGGTGACGACGCGAAAACTGCAAGTTTTTGTGAATTGCTGCCTGCGGAACATCATCCGCGCTTGGTGGCCTGGCAACTGGATCTCGAATGGAAACTACATCGCCGGTGTCATCAAAGGGCTCTAGAAATCGAGATTCGGGAACGTAAATGGAGATGGATTGGGCACATGCTGCGAAAGGATGAAAACGAAATTTTCAGAGAGGCGCTAGATTGGAATCCAGGGGGTTATCGAAGAAGAGGCAGGCCCAGAAACTCGTGGCGGCGAAGTCTAGCCGCTGAAATCCGAACTGTCGACTGGGACCAGGTAAAGACGCTGGCTCCGGATCGTCAACAGTGGAGGTCTTTTACCACGGCCCTATGCACCGGAGGATCGGCGCGGGATCATTAAGTAAGTAAGTAAGTATAAATTATTTGACTAAGCATTTCCACAAATGGACATGTGTTCCTATGAGCGAAGAAGCAAAAATTCAATTTACAGGATCATTTAAATACGGGCAACACCATAAATTTTTATTATGTTTTTAAATGTTGAAAAACTGCTGAACGATGATAAAAATAGAAAAAGTACTGATGACAAAAATGATAAGAATTTGAAAAATTTCAAAGCAAATACAAACCAAAAACTTTAAAAGGACAGCAAAAACTGTATAAAAAGAATCAAAGCAATCGAACGATTTCATTTAGTTTAATCCCGGTTTAATAAAAAAAAAGTTCATATAACGGTAATTACATATGTGGCTTAAATAGGCTATGAGGCTTTAATAGGCTTTAAAGTTGTTTTGTTCAACCGTTTTCCATATATTTTACAAAAAAATGTGTTTTTGTTTCGAATGTTAAAATTTAAAAAAAAATTGACTTACTCATTAATCATTTTTATTAATACGATACTGAATTTAATTGAATCATCCCTTTGTACGAGGATGGTTTTCAAAACACAAAAGTAATGATGAACGATGTTTATGTGTGATTCTTTACGAAAATGTCTGTAGTCAATTATGATTACGACACGAAAAAAAATTTATATATAGATTAAATGCTACGTAAGAAATCTTATGCGATTGATATGAGAGTTCATTTTACTCTATCCAACATATCGTAACTAAGTCGTATTTCGTTTGGTTTTATCATCTAATAAGATGAGTATACGACATGGTCGAATGTTGAGTGTACATATTTACGAATTTGATTCGAATTGCATCCATATACGACTTTGGCGATGATTTCTTTTACGATTTCATGTTGGCTGGGACGACGCCAAATCTGACCACAATAGCGGAGCATCGTCTTGCTGCTGCAAGAACGGCAAAAGACGCTTCTCGAGGCACTCAGATTTGTAGATCTTGCCGTTTGCTCTTTGTCATGAAAGGCTCACTCACAGATGGCCTGCTAAACGAGATATTTGGAGGCGAATTTCCAAATTTTCATCTTCTTAAATTTGTCGTCAACATGAACTTGCTCTTGCCGGTGAAAAACTCCAACCCCGGAATTTGCTTAGAATCGGCTTTTGTATATGTTTCGTCGTTCATCACACAGCTGCCATATTTTGCCAGCATCTTCTCGTAGAGTTTCCGTACCCGAGTTTAAGCCGCCAATTGTTGCCACTCATCACGGTTTGGGCAGATCTGTTCATTGTATGTATGTAGTTCAGCTCTCTTCTTTGCATTCTGGACGTAGCTCTGCGACATGCCGATCTTTTAAGCCAAATAACGGCGTGAGAAGTTAGGATTTGCTTTAATCATCCGCTTTATCTTTCCCTCCGTCTTTTTGTTCTCCGATACCGGTTTCCTTCCAGCTCCTTTGGCGTGGTCCAACGTCAACTGCTCTTGGAACCGCTTTAACACTCTGGAGACGGTTGAATGGCGAATGTTCGAAATTTTATTCAACGGCCGGTGCGACAGGTCTGGAAATTCCAGGTTTTTGAAAAAAATTTGTTCTCTCGGCTTGCGTTGGTTCACCTCCAATTTCGTTGAATCGAAAAACACAACTTCGAGTTTGACAGCATGCAAACAATACTCATCTTTGAGAAAGTGAGCTAATTTTGATTGATTTTTACTCAATGTTAAAAAAGTTATACCCTGTTAAATGTGTCGCAATACATGTTCGCCCTTCATAACCTTTTTTTGTAATTTTTGAGTGCCTACTTTACTTATCATTCCTTATATTTCATCAACATTAAAGAACTGAATAGAATTTTATAATTTTCATTGATCTGGTCTGAGGGAAAAATCACATATACCACATATACCAAATTCACACCGTACCAAAATTGATCGGGGTGTATGCATAGTATTATACAAAATTCTTGAAATTGAAATCCTTTTCCATAAGGATTCATTATTTAAAATTATTTTAAACGAGATGTAAGTTGACCAAATTTAACTACGTACCTACCTAACATAATCACGTACTTCCACCGGACCGGAAATGTGTCCACAACCGGCTGCTTTCCTTTGTAGAATGTATCGTTTCCTTGTCACTTCCGCTTACATACCATCATATAACGGAGAAACGTCCCACGTCCACAAAGGGCACCAACTTACCGGACTAAGCAAAATGCAGAACCGCAGGACACAACCGGCACTTCCGGTAACGACGAAGACGACACGCACAATTTCTGTATGTAAATGGAAAATGAAATTAAATTAATCATAAAACGTATTACTATTGGAATCTGACAACATCATCTTGGAGCCGGAGCCTGAGCCAAGACTGCTTGCGAATGTCTTCCTACTATACGGATTATGTTTATTATCGTGTCATTCGAGGCCTCGGAAGGATATTATAAACATATGTATCTCTTAATAAAGCCACTCTAGACTGAACTGCAGATGGTTCTGTGTCGACTTCCATTTTCTAAGAAAGGGTGGGTAAGAAGTTTCAGCATCTTATTGCCAGTTTGAGTCTCCCGAAGATGGACTGCAGCAGGTTTAGTAGAATTTTCCTGCTCATCCCAGAGGTGTCACTTGTTGATGCTAGTTTTACACCCAGGATGACATGCACTGCCAAGTTACGCATCTTGCAGGCGTTTCCCAGCTAAATAAGACGCAGGCTACATAACCAAACAAAATAATTGCCTCTGTGGTTTGTTTTGATAACAGCAGCTCCAACTATGTGGACGAATAGTTCATTTTCTTTTAACCCATTGAGTTGTACAACTGTGCGTTTCGGCTCTAGAAACGTGTTTTTAACATACCGTAAACGGAAGTGTACTCTCTACTCTTTCCTGTCCTATGAATGAAATTTCACTTCCCTAACAGGAATTGAATAAAATTTCTTAGCGAGCGTTGGAGAACGATCCAATGGAAAGCTCCACACATTCCTAAGGAAGTAATTGCATGTATTTCCGACATTTCTCCTTCCCCAAACTGTTCAACTACGGTCTTGAAGAGAAGAAGTATTTCTTATTTGCCTACACACGTGTGTGACTAACTGCATACGCACTGTTGAAAACTCATGATTTCCAATTTTGTTGAGTCAATAAGCCAAATAGTAAAATTAATATTATTATACATTACGGTAAATTATGAAATCGATAATTTTGAGATATTTATGTGGAAGAAAAGTTTAAAACTCCCATATTTTATCAGTGTAATACTTGTAGAGGAACATCAAATGAACGAATCGAATTTCAATTGGTATTGTTAAGGTTCACTGCAACTTCTGTCCAAAGCTTTTAATTAACGTTGTTATTTTTTTTCTGCACTATGAAACACATGCAATGATCATTATGGATTAATAAAACTAAAAGGTAGGTACTAAAAATATAATTAAAATATATTGTTAAGCTGTCTTATGAGTTTTATAACTTCAATGTCCCAGATGCATTTATATTTTCAAATTGTCTCTCCGAACACTTTCAACAAACAAATAAAAAAAAACCTCAAATGTCTCGTTTATTTACTTTTCAATCATTTCCCGGCAGTAGCTTAATGATAATCTCCTCGATCAACAATTTCATTCATTAGGGATTTTGTTTCGTCTTGTGCCGCTTCTCGGTGGTATATCAGCAGCATCCCATTCCAGTTTCCAGATTGCTACACCAAAAACGCAAACCACAAACTAAACAAAATTATGTACCAACTGCAAACACGTCGATTTTCCGGTGTCGTAAAATGGTGTTCTCGAATTTTTTTCCTTACTTCTCGCACTGTTCAGAGATTTATTTGCTCAAAAGGAAACGCTGCTCAAAAGGGACCCGCTTGAAGGTCCGGCTGGATTTTGGGTTTTCGGAATCGCACCCGGAAAGCAAATACCCTCTAGACGGCGCACCATCAACCTGACGATGCCATCTGTCATGTCGTAAAACATTTTGACGTACCTTCCCAAACACTTTCCAGTAGCAGAATATTGCACTGCGGGCAAGAGTTTTCTTCCAGCATTGCGCCGTGAAAAGCAAGAAATAATTTATTTTAGTCTGGCCACAAACCACACTACCGTTTAACAAGACATTCACCTAAAAAGGAAAAAAAATCCAATAAGTTTAAAGCTAAGCTAACTTTAGGCTTCCATCAGAAAAAAATCTCGTAATCCAATTTCGCCTCGATCGGAAATATTTGCTTGCCGGAAAAAATCATTCTAATAAGAAATCATAGATTGGTGGTCTAATAGGAGGAAATACCTGGTGATGTATGCACAAAACTGTCCCCTTCCCTCGGACCCTTCGAGTGATTGAGGTTGAACCCTAATTTGATTTTTTTTAAGAGATACAAAAAATGGGAGGGATTTGTGGTTGGTTATAGGGATGCTTTCTTCATAAGTAAAATCAGCTGTCTTTTTTTTTTTGTAAGAAATGGTGCTAAGGATCAATGTCCTTAACGTTAAAACAGGAGACAAATTTGAATCGGAATGCAAATCTTCTCGAGAGCAAAACTGAAATTAAAAAGTGCTAGTATAGTGTGCTGGCTGATGATAATCTCTCTCTCGGGTGTTAAGATCGGCAAATTCAATCGGAGGATAACGATTTTTAGATTCCCTGATAGTAACGGAAAGGCGACGTATTTGCTGATTCCGTTCATTCACGATGACCTGCTGGACCTTGTACGGGACAAGGAGACATCAAAGGAAATTTGGACAAGCCTGGAGAACGTTTATGCCAAGAAATCCGTTTCGTCGCGGAACTTAATCCGAAAGCAACTTGCGAAGCTGAAAATGGTTGAAGGAACGTCACCGAAGGACCATTTGAAGATCTTCCAAGAACTTATTCGTCAGCTGAAGTTGGCAGGAGCAAAGCTAGAAAAAAACGACGTTGTTGCTCAGCTCTTTGCCACTCTTCCCGAATCGTTTGATCCATTAGTTACAGCCTTGGAAAAACTTGGAGAGGAGAATCTGAAACTGGACGTTGTTCGAGAGCGCCTTCTTGCAGAGGAATTAAAGAAAACGGACCGAGTTGCAGTTTCGAACCAAAAAAAACCTGCTGCTTTTCAAGGATCGAAACAGAGGACGGCGTTCGTTAAGTTCACGGGAAAGTGCAGACGTTGCCAAAAGAAGGGACATAAGGCCAAGAATTATCGAGTCAAGCTTACGTCGGACGGACCTTCAGCTCGTGCTAATGCAGCTAATGCTGCAAGTGGAGGTAAAGCGATGGTCCTCGATACTGTGGCAGCCAACTTGTGTGGAGCTGTGAGCGGTAATCTATGGCACCGTCGACTTGGCCATTTGGGCATCCAGAATTTGAAAGCACTTGTAAAGCACGACATGGTAACAGGTATTTCCGAGGAACCAGGTAAATTTGATTTTTGTGATGTATGTGTTCTTGGAAAGCAGTGCCGAGAACCATTCTCGGGTACAAGAGTCCGTGCTTCAAGACCTTTAGAGAGAGTTTACTCCGACGTGTGTGGTCCTATCAAACCGGCAGCTTGGGATGGTTCTCGGTACTTTGTCTCGTTTATTGACGATTTCACGCACTTCGCAGTAGTGTATCCCCTCAAGAAGAAGTCCGAGGTATTCCAACGGTTCCGAGAGTACGAAGCGATGGCAACTGTCGCTCTAGGACATTCGATTTCGAAGCTGACTGTGGATCAAGGCAGAGAGTATTGCTCCAAAGACCAGCGGGAGTTGTACGTGTCCAAAGGGATCCAGGTTGAGCCAACTACAGCGTATACACCACAGCAAAATGGTGTGTCAGAACGATTCAATCGAACAATCATCGAGAAGGTTCGTGCGATGTTGTCCGAATCTCAAACTCCGAAGTACCTGTGGAACGAAGCGGTTCTGGCTGCGGTGTACCTAACCAACAGAAGTCCAACGAGTGCTCTATCTTTTTTTTTTTTTTTTTTGTATGAGAAGATCCACTGCGACCAACTTTTTGTGATCTATTGTGGAATAACCCAATTTATTATTTGTCTGATTACGCAATACTGTCATCATTGATAGAGATGGCAGTTGTAGTCGAAATCGAGACATTATTCCAGTTTGGGATGGTATTTCTTATGAATCCCATCACCTTACTGGCTTTCATCTTCCAAATATCATCGGGCGTCAAGATTCGCTTACCAAGAACTTTCAGTCGATGTGTCATAAGATATCCACAGTCACACATTAAGTGCTCTGCAGTTTCTACTTCAGTTTGACAAAACCGGCACATCTCATTACTGAGTTTGCCTATTTTATGTAAGTGGTAGTTGCATGGACAGTGCCCTGTAAAAAGGTCTGTAATTGTTTTAAGATCCCTTTTCGATAGACTTAGAAGTTCACAAGTTTTCTTAGAATCGGGCTTTATGAATTTTTTAGATTGTCTAGCACCGATGGCTACAAGCCATTTGAATTTGATCTTTGAGTTCTCCCATTTTTTTTAATTCACTTGTAAGAGCACAAGTAGATACTCCACAAAAAGGTTCAGGGCCAATCATGCGCCTTTCAGATCCTTTCCTAGCGAGTTCATCTGCTTTCTCATTGCCTTCTATACCACAGTGGCCTGGAACCCAGTATAGGTTCACTTGATTTTGGATTGATAATTGATTCAAAGCATTAATACAATCCCACACCAGCTTTGAATTGCACATTGGGGCTTTCAGAGCCCGTATTGCTGCTTGACTGTCTGAAAATATGCAGATATTAGCGTGTCTATACATTCTCTTTTAACATATTTCCACACAATAATATATCGCATAGACTTCTGTTTGAAAAACTGTGGGCCAGCCTCCCATTGGGATCGAGATGTTTACCCCTGGACCATACACACTTAGAAAAATCCACGTAGATTTACATGCAACTACATGGGTAGAAAGGAATCGGCTATTTACAAGTGATAATACTGCACATCTCATGTAAACTCCCGGTAGCATTCAATGCTGTTGTTTACTGTACATTTACATTATTTTGCACGTCTCACGAATCCTATTGGACAGGGAGTGGTTTCGCAAAATAAAAAAGTCACCGGTATTATGCAATGAAAATAGTTTTATTTCACATTGATCTAACTTGCTTCTTGATTAACAACACTTGCACTGATTTTCGTAGCCGATTCCCCCGTCAACGGAAACGACGGCTGGTGCAATAAGACAGCAGAAAATTTGATGTCGCACAGTTGGGGCTATGATGTTTTTGGCATTCAGCATTCCTGTAAATAACAGCAATTAATGTGAAATTAATGAGTCAATCACAGTTATTTTCAATATTGATTTACCTTAAATCAGCAATTACGGGCTGATTGATGAAAAAAAAATAACAACTTTTGCCGACGCAGCACGGGACGGGAAACGAACAGGAATGAAAACAAAACAAAACTGACAAACGGACACTGGCGCTGGAATAAGCATGCTTCGACATGTAATTTTCATAGAAATGGCTGTACAGCTATACTCTTTTTCAAAAATTTTCAAGCGGTGATGTAAAAATGTAAAATCACTTGTACTGTAAGGTTACATTTTTTTATCTGTGTATATTCCGGCACCAGCATTATTATTCATTTTTGAGCCATCAGTGAAGAAATTTATCGATCCTATCCTAGTTGTAGGGCCACCCTCTGCCCATATGGATCGATCCGTAGCGATAACTTTGAAGCTTGTATAAAAATTTGGTTTAGTAATCATCCAGTCTTGAACGGATGTAACCAATGCATTCATGTTGAACCTGTTTAGAATTTTTAGGTGCCCTTTAAGCTCCCAATTTTGTAATAAATCAGTTCGTTTCAATTTTAAAGCTGCTTTTTCCGCCTCCAACTGCACGTACTCAGGTAGAGGCAAGATATTTAAGATTGCGTCCAGCGCAGACGATGGAGTTGACTTTGATGCTCCAGTTATTGAAAGGCATGCTACTCTTTGTAATTTGCATAGTTTCTTCCGTGTTGTTTCCTGTACACAGTTAGAAAAATCCACGTAGATTTACATGCAACTGCATGGGTAGAAGGGAATCGCGTTATTACATGTATCAATACTGTTCGTTACATGTAAATTCCCAGTCCCATTGATATTGATTGTTTACTGTAGATTTACATGCTCAACCTCTCTTTTATTGATATTTTGTTTTAAGGAGTGTTTGAAAAAAAAAAACAAATCAGCGATATTATTTATAAAGAACCTTTATTCAGTTTGTTTGCATACACTTCACTTATCTTTTGTTTGTTTGTTTGACACAAACGTCTTACGGTCCTTTTTAATTCCCCCAGCGACGGAAACGACGACAGGTGCCGGAGAAAATTTAATCCATCGTAGTGATTTTCTGCAAAATATCAAATTTACAATTAATACAAGTTGTTAAAATACCCACATTTCCACACACATACCTTCGTAAATAGATTGCATTTAGTTTTCACGAACGTTGCTGCTAGAAATCTTATACGCACCACCTCCAACTTGACCAGAAGCAAACAGCACACGAACAGGTACAAAAAAGAACGGACGAACGTTGCCAACGCTGAGTTTTACATGAAATTGCACGAGAATTTCATCGCAGTCGTCAAAATGCTATAGTCTTTTCCATATTCTTTCGGCGACGATGCAAAAATGTGTAACGTAAGTTTACATTTTTCTTTCTGTGTAATGTTTTGGGCCACCAGACAAGAGCTGCATAGGATAATCTGGGTCTCGATATTGCTGTAAAGATCCATGAGATCATATTCGGCTTTAGTCCCCATGATTTTCCAAAAGCCTTGCTGCATACCCAGAACGTTGATAGAAATTTAGAAATAGCGTATTCTAAGTGCGCGTTCCAGTTCAGCTTTTGGTCAAGAATAACACCAAGAAATTTAACTTGAGTTCCAAGTGCTATGGGTTGATTATTCAAGGTTAATTCCTTTATATCAACTTTTCTTCTTGTTGTGAATGGAATTATTGTCAATACTGATGTTATGAAATCGCTTGGTACATCTTTGTACCTGAAAATGATCACATTTTCATATGTGATGAAAGGAATTAGAGAAACATGAACTATCAAAGAACGAAAGAACATAAGCCGTAAATATCATGAAAATTTCGAAAAAGATACAACGGCTCACCGACAGGACTTGAACCTGCAATCTCCGCTTCGGTACAACGGCGCGTTAGCCAATTCCACCACGATGAACGTGATGGAACCGGCGAACACGAGCAATCGAGCTCTGCCGATCAACTGCTGGACCTTCTATCGAAACACCATGTAGGGGAACATGCCCTATAATGCGCCACCTAAGCGAATCGCTGATTTTCTATGTATTCCACGTACAAATTGTGTTAAAAATGGGTGCAATCGTTGAAGAAAATTGTTTTCTACAAATGCCTATGAATTTTTATTACTCAAATTGCTATAGATGCCTTAAAAACTTGATTTTTAAAAACCTTATTCAAAGCCACAGAACAAAACTGTGTTGCAAATACGCGCCGCCGTGTATTCAATACGCGCCTAGCAGCCGAACACACCCGAAAGCAGCCGAAGACCGAAAACACACCAACACTTACAGACACTTTGAATGAAAATAAAATCAAAATGGACTAATCAAAATTAAAAAAAAAATAAAAGTTGATTTTTTGGGCTGAATTAACGCTCAAAATAAGGTTTTAGACTTTTTGTTCATTTTCAATGAAAATTGGCCTTTTTGAAAAATTAATGCTATTTTCAGCCTACTACGATTGGCGCGTTATAACGAGTGCATGGGCCGTGATAAAACATACCCATAAAAATCATACCATAGCGAGTTCGGTATAATTTTTTAGCATTAAATCGTAGTTTAGATTCTCCTCTATCGATGTGTCAGAAAATACTGTCTTATTCATTTTTCTCTGCTTGGTGACACCTTATTAAAAGTGTTTTAAAATTTAGATCGAAATGAAGAAAAACCTAAATTGTGAAATTATCACGACACAGGAGCATTTTAAGGAAAAAATTCATACTTGCCATGACCAATCACAGCCTTTAGATCAAATTGGTAATATTTTGCAGGCTTAAAATGCTTCAGATTCTTCAAAACAAGGGTGGCGCGTATTAGCCACATGGGGCGTTATATGAACTTTTCCCCTATATCCCGCATGTGATCTTTTCCCTCTATTGATCTCTCTTGTTTCTCTAACCCCACCCATCGACTCGGGATTTTAGCCGAGCGAGCACATGGTCGATTGCTTCGGGTTTTGCCGCAACTTACGGTCAGCGATGCCACATTTAAATCTGTATTTTCGAGCCAAAAAATCTTTTTAATCTGTATAAAATCTCAAAAATCTGTATTGAAATCTGTATTGAACTCTGTATCAAAAATTTTCATTCCGGATACTTACGCTGAACTGCAGTGACCTTTAATAATGCGTAGCGCACTCATTTAGACTACGCTGCTCATTACTCCGGGCTACTATTTGTGCGACATGTCAAACCACACCGAAAAAACTTTTCACATGAACGCTACGTGAAAATGTACATGGATTTTTGCCACCATGAAAATCACGTGAAACCTACGTGAATTTCAGGTAGCAAACAGAGCTGGCGCAGCAAGCAGAATTCACGTAATTTTCATATGAGTTGTATGTGAAAATAAAGTAGGTCGAATGTGAAAAGGGATGCGTTCTGCTACATGCGATTCACGTAGATTTTATTGAAATATAAACGTAGTTGGTTTTTTCGGATCTTATAAATAAAAAATGTGTTGATTTTGCAGGAAATTTTAGTTTTTCCTATACACGATCCATTTTCATTTTCAATTGAAACTTGGTACACTTTTTTCACATACCTAACATATAATATCGAATCGAAGACGTCATTTCGGTTGCCTCCATATTTATTGCCTGGTCGTCCTAGCTGCCCCCCGAGTTCTGTTGAGATAACAAAAAATATAAATAACGAATACACAACAAAATTTTAACTATACTTACGAAAAATCAGCTTTTCCATAACCTAGAATTTGTCTTTCTGATAGCAGCAACTGTTGGATCCGCGCCATATTAAGTAGTGTATTTTGTCACATAGATTTTATGTGAATAACATATCCAGAGCTACGTGAACGTCACATAGAATGCACCAAATCCCTTTGTACTTGGCGGATCACTGGATTTTCACGTAAATCGAATGTGGCTTCGTTTTGACAGCAATCAGCCATATGAATTTCACGTACGGATCAAGTGAATTTGTATTAGCTTCTAAGTGATTCACGTAAGTCGAGCAAAAATTCACGTAGAGAGCGCCTACGTGAAAATCTAGGTGAATTTAATGTTTTTATTTCGGCTGAGTGCAGTGTTAAACCTGATATTTTGTATACGCGAACCGTTTTGGTTTAACTTTGTCCGATTAATTGTAACGGACAAAATACATGTCCGCTATGTGCGAAAAATAAGGTCAGGCAAAGTTTTTGGTCGATATATTCCGTTAAATATAGCGATCAGTGTGCTTTTGGGATTTAACAATTAGTTGGGATTTGAACATTGTGTCAATAGTGTTTATCATTAAAAGTTACATTTCCTATAATGCAATGTTCATTTTGGTATTTGATTCTTAAACACAGGTTTTAAAACTTTCTTCAACCCTTTGCATTGTAACGATACCGAAAGCTAATCTGGAAGTTTTTTTATTTGCAAGCGTGATAATTGGGATGATTGAATCATCAATTATTAGATTATTATTGATTGACTCGAAGTATAATAAAAATATCTTGCAAAATCTCTGATTTTCTGAAAATCTGTATGAAATCTGTATAAATTTCCAATTATCTGTAATCTGTATATACAGATTCTGTGTTACAAAATTTCCAAAAAATCTGCATACTTACAGAAAAATCTGTATATGTGGTAACGCTGCTTACGGTCAGATGAAGAAGCAATCAGTGCCGCTCAAGGTTCCGAGCAGACCAGTTACACAGGGAGGTGTTGCTCTGTTGAAATCAATACTGATGTTATGAAATCGCTTGGTACATCTTTGTACCTGAAAATGATCACATTTTCATATGTGATGAAAGGAATTAGAGAAACATGAACTATCAAAGAACGAAAGAACATAAGCCGTAAATATCATGAAAATTTCGAAAAAGATACAACGGCTCACCGACAGGACTTGAACCTGCAATCTCCGCTTCGGTACAACGGCGCGTTAGCCAATTCCACCACGGTGAACGTGATGGAACCGGCGAACACGAGCAATCGAGCTCTGCCGATCAACTGCTGGACCTTCTATCGAAACACCATGTATATCCCGCATGTGATCTTTTCCCTCTATTGATCTCTCTTGTTTCTCTAACCCCACCCATCGACTCGGGATTTTAGCCGAGCGAGCACATGGTCGATTGCTTCGGGTTTTGCCGCAACTTACGAGTCGATGGGTGGGGTTAGAGAAACAAGAGAGATCAATAGAGGGAAAAGATCACATGCGGGATATACATGGTGTTTCGATAGAAGGTCCAGCAGTTGATCGGCAGAGCTCGATTGCTCGTGTTCGCCGGTTCCATCACGTTCACCGTGGTGGAATTGGCTAACGCGCCGTTGTACCGAAGCGGAGATTGCAGGTTCAAGTCCTGTCGGTGAGCCGTTGTATCTTTTTCGAAATTTTCATGATATTTACGGCTTATGTTCTTTCGTTCTTTGATAGTTCATGTTTCTCTAATTCCTTTCATCACATATGAAAATGGAATTATTGTAGTTTTTGAGGGATTTATGTTAAGTCCTTCTTTTTTGCACCATTTTAGACAGTAATTTAAGGCATTTTGCATCCTATTACTGACAGTGCAGTCGAATTTACCTCGTACTATGACTACTATGTCATCTGCAAAGCCGAGCACTTCGAAGCCCAAATCAGTCAAGTTATTCAGGAGATCATCTACTACCAGTGTCCACAACAGAGGCGATAGTACTCCTCCTTGAGGGCAGCCCTTTGTTGTTTTCACTGTCAGTGATGTATCTCCTAGCTTGGCTGTAATTTTACGATTGCTCAGCATTGCCTGAATCCATTTTTTTACAATTTCATCGAAACCACGGGATATCATCGCCGTTTTGATAGAATTATGTGTAGCGTTGTCGAAAGCTCCTTCAATATCAAGGAAGGCTGCTAGAGCAATTTTTTTCACTTCAATAGATGTTTCAACTTTCGCAACTAGTTTGTGCAAAGCTGTTATGGTTGATTTATTTGCTTGATATGCAAATTGTTGTTCATTTAAGGGTTTCTTTTTGATATATGTTGCTTTTATGTGAAAATCCACAAGTTTTTCCATAATTTTAAGAAGAATGGAGGTCAAACTTATTGGTCTGTATGATTTAGGAATATTATTATTACGTTTTCCAGCTTTTGGTATAAAAACAGCTCTTACTTTTTTCCAACATGTCGGAATATGTGCTAGCATAAAACTTGCTCGAAAAAGTCTGGTTAGGATCGGGACCAAATCCTTGCTCACCTTTTGTATGAACACTGGAAATATTCCATCCACTCCAGGAGACTTGAACGGTGCAAAAGAATCTATGGCCCATTTAACATTCGAATTTGTAAATATTGTGTTTGCTAATTCTTGAACTTCATCACTTTGATTCATTAAGTTTTCTGATTCCATATTATAGTCTACTTCTTCGTCTATACTAACAACTTCTGAATCTGGGAAGTGACTCTCCATCATCAGAGTTAAAGTTTCTGCAGATGAAGAAGTAAATGTTCCATCTTCTTTTATTAATTGACCCAGCCCATTAGAGTTTTTTTTTTTGTTTCGATTATAGTCGTTTTACCATCTTTATGGCATTCGCGACTTTTGCCCATTAGAGTGATCTCTAGAAAGTGCTTTGTGTAGTCTTGAAACTACCGAAACACCTTCTATTTTTTCACACGTCAATCGCCAGTGCCTTCTCTTTGCCTTTCGAATTTCTGTATTATATTCTGTCAAAACCTTTTTGTATTGGTCCCAATTTTGAGTAGCTTTGGCTTTGTTGAAGAGCTTTCTTGAATTTTTTCTAAGAATTTCCAATTTTTTATTCCACCATACGGTCGAGCTATTTGTTGACCATTGTTTTAGTGGACAACAATCTTCATATGTTTGTATGATATTATTATTTAAATTTGAAGAGGCACATTCAAGATCTTTTATTGTAATTAGTTCTTGATCCTGATCAAAGGAATTATAAATTTCAGATATTTTTGATACATAACTATTCCAATCGGTTTTTTTCGGATCCCGAAATGTTTCTAGTTTAAATTCACCAGGTTCGTAGTTAAAAATTATATGTTTGTGATCGGATAATGAAATTTCCTTAGATACATGCCGGTTTTTAATTTTTTTAGAGAGTACTCGGCTGCAAATTGTTAAGTCAAGTACTTCTTGTCTTATTTTGGTTTCAAAAGTCGGAGTATTACCTATGTTACACACATCTAAATCATTTTTTAAGATATAGTCAATCAGGCACTCACCCCTCTTGTTGATGTCCTTACTCCCCCATAAAGTATGATGCGCGTTTGCATCACAACCTATCAGGAATTGTTTATTGTTGGTTTTGCAATATGTAACGAATGCTGCGATTTCAGACGGGGGAATCTCCTCATCATTTCCGGGAAAGTAAGCTGAAGCCAGTATGATTTCAGTTTTTCCCCTGGTTGTTGGGATTTCCATTTGAATCGCAACTAGATCTCTGTTGATAAATTCTGTAATTGGTGTAAATTTTATTTTATTATTAATTAAAATTGCTGCTCTAGGTGAAGAATGATTGTTATTGTAAATTAACTTACAGTTTCGGTTTTGAAGTCCCATTATTTTATAGTGGTATGCCCATGGTTCTTGAACGAGGGCCACGTCTAGTTGGTCATGTATGAACCTCCGACAAAGGACAGCACTGGCTCCTTTTGCATGGTGAAGGTTCACTTGGATAAGTTTGATATTATTGGTCATTGAAATTAGATTCGTCTTGTTGGGGCACTCTATCTTCCCGCATGTTTGTCTGACGTACCAATACTCTCTTAGGATAATTTTTTTCGGCGCAATTCGTTTTGTTAAAAACATTGCTCACGTTCATTGATGATTGATTCTGATGATTATTATTTCCAGAAATATTTTCCATTTTTTGATCTTTAAATTGAATTAGAGGTTGGAGATTGGCACTTACATGTGAGTCAGACCCTACTTTATCGTACTCTGCAACGTCCATGCTTTGTACTGAACTAGTTGATACATAACTGCATGTTTGCCCAGCTTCCAAGTCTTCCGTTCCAGAGCCTATTTTAGATTGCTCTGAGTTTGCTTGGTTAGAATTATACATTTGTGAGTTGGCTTCCCTTATAGGAATTACACTGTATTTATAATTTATGTTGAAATTGGTTTCAATAAGTTTTTTCTTGGAACCAGCATCCATTGTAAAGATGATTTCAACATGTTGAGAACTGATCGGGATTCGTTTCAGCACTCTCCACTCAGAGGTGGATAAGTGATTCTGACTCTCGATCAAAGCTTTTATTGTCTCATTGCTATAATTAAGACTTTTTCGAAAAAATGCTATATAGGGTTCTTGCCTTGGAAGCTTATCCGCGTCTACAACGACAAGCTCAGCTCCTACCCACGGACGAATTTTGGAAATTATACCTTTCAGCCAAGTCACGGTTTCTATATTTTGGCATTGTAGCATCATATAACCCGACTTAAAACTGCACGAAGAAAACATTGGTTTAAATTTTGATTTGCGTTGCTCGAGAACTTGTGCAATAATGCTATCATCGAGTAACTCCAGTTGTGTGGTGGTTAGTTCAGTAAGCGGGTAGGATTTAGGCAGTATACCTACCCTAATCCTAGCCACCGCATCTCTGTAGCTTAGGGGCCCTTGCACTTGAGTGTTCCCCATAAAAACATTATTATTTCCTCTTCTTTTATATGAATGATCTTCTTTAGTTTTTTCAGAGTAGGATTGGCATCTGCAGATCCGCTACTACCCATATGCCGTGATCTTTTTATTGACTCGATGGGAGAACTTACCAGTGGAGTTCTTGCCAGAAGACGTGCTTCAACACTGCTATACCCACCACTGCTATACCCACAGGCCACTAGTTTTTTCATGCGCCTACGACCAGCACCAGTGAGAGAGTTTTTGTTTTTCGTTTTGCTAGGAGGTGTTTCGGTTCCTACCGATTCCATGCACAAGTCAGCACCCGATGGACCCGGCTTCATTTCGGCATTTGCAAGACTGTTATCCAACTCGGACTTTTTGGAACGCGAATCCGAGCTTAGGATTATTCTTGTTGCGATTGAAGAGGGTCCAGCGATCGAGTGGGTTTCGACCGAGGCACCGCAAAAGAGCTCATTTTTTCGATATTCAATGCATGCACTACGTTCGACTACCGTTGCGTTATTTAAACTCATATCATTTTCGTCTGTATCTTCTGATTCCAAAATTGACGAGCCTCTTGACCGTGCATCGTCATCCAATATATTATGAGGAATTTCGCAGAGAGTTTCCTCGTTCAGCATGTCTTTGTCCATCGGAGGACAGGTCGAAGAGCTCTGACACATCTGCTGTTCGCTCATTTTCACTTATAGTACACAGTTTTAGAAGCCACTTGATTGCTAAAGTGTTCAATGTTTAGAGTTCAATTGGTAAGAAATAGTTATAAAGATTTTACTTGAAGCTTGCAAAATAAGATTATAATTAAGGAAAAAAAAAAGAAATATTGTTTGGTTTGTTTTGATAGGTTAGTGAGATGAGTTTCTCTAGTTCACTATTCACTTATCAAATTGGTGATTCAGATATGTCAGTAAATGATCTTTTAGATCAAGCTTAGGATCTCGAAGTTCCCTTTTGCCTTCAGTTCGCTTATTACTCATAAATTTTAAGAGAAAGGAAAATCAAATAATTGTGCACATGAGTGAGACAGCACGAGACGCCACTTCACTGCTTTTTCTCTCCTTGAGTCTTAACTGTTACAAAGGGGCTAGATGGATATTTTCCAAAACCCACTTTTTAACGTTTTTTGTTAAGACCAGGAATAAAAATTTGTTAACAACGTGGACTTTACACAATCTTTTCCGCGTGAAATAACTTTTCCTTAGTATTTAAGGTTTTTTTCCGTAGGAAATAGCCACAATATTGGGAACGGTTATGAAACACGCGATCGCGATCACTTCTCACATACACAAGCTTCGTGCTCTATCTTGCCAGAAGACCCCTGCGGAAATGTGGACAGGCCACAAGCCAGACCTGAGCAAACTTCGCGTTTTTGGCTGTAAAGCGTATGCTTGGGTGGCGGCGCAACAAAGAAGAAAACTGGACCAGAAAAGCAAACTGGCTGTGATGGTTGGCTATGCTCCAAATGCTTACCGTCTGTGGAATCCAGAGAAGAAGGAATTGTTCCTGTCAAGAGACGTGAAGTTTGATGAAAATAGTTTTCCGTTTGCTGCTAAGGTTCCTTGCGAAAGTCCGTCGAGTGTGGTCCCTATTCAATATGATTTCCAAGTTTAAGAAGTGCGGCCACATGAAAACCCCGTTGAAAGCGAAGAGGTGCCCCCGCCGGATCAGAACAGAAGCATCATGACTGACGACGAAGACGATGACGTTGACGATTCCGGAGCGCTCCATTCGCAAACAGACCGTGGTTCGAACCTCGATATGGTAACCCCGAGGCGCGGCGAACGGGAGCGCAAGCTCCCCGGTAAGTTTAAAGACTTTGTTGTTGGAAAACTTTTCACTGCCGCGCAATCCTGTCCTACAGATATCGTTCCAAACGTTGATGCTGTTGTGGGACAGTATGAGGTCGAACGTTCCATTTCCGATGCTCCTGAGGCGTATAAGGACATTGCTGGGCAAGACGATGAGGTTTTCTGGAGGCAAGCGGTCGATGAAGAACTGAAGTCCATGGCTGACAACCACGTGTGGCGGCTGGTAGAACGACCAGCTGGTGTGGTTCCTCTCAAATCCAAATTGGTGTTCCGGGTCAAGCAAGACGAAAATGGAAAACCTGTGCGATACAAGGCTCGTTTAGTCGCTAAAGGTTTCCTGCAGAAGGCTGGCGTCGATTATCGCGAAACTTATTCCCCTGTTGCTGAGTTGGCGACAATACGAACCGTTCTGGCTGTAGCGGTGCACCGGAAGATGTTCATCAATCAACTCGATGTCAAGACGGCGTTCCTATACGGTGAACTAGAAGAAGACGTCTATTTAGCCATACCGGATGGAGTCATCGCAAATCCGAATCTGTTGCTGTTGCTGCTGCTTTGCGATGACCACAAGTTGGTGCAAGTTGGAACGATCACTGTATGGATTTAAGCAAAGCCCACGATGTTGGAATACTAAACTGAATGACCTCCTTCTGGGTTTCGGTTTTACGCGTTCCTGACATGATTATTGCTTATATACCCGAATTGACGATCGAGGGCGGGTGTATATCGTCATCTACGTTGACGACCTGCTCATCGTTGGCGATCGTCTAGAGCTTATGAAGCAGATCAAGCTATCCCTTTTCAAAAACCTTCAGATGACGGACCTTGGGCAAGTGAACCACTTTCTCGGAATCAAGATCCGATATGATCGTGCTGCTGGTTTGATGTCTCTGAGTCAAAAAGTCGCTGTGGATCGTGTGTTGACGAAATTTGGCATGAAACATTGCAACCACGTGAAAACACCAATGGAGAAGGCCTATTTTCTACCAACGAATAAAGGAAATCCGGTCTGCCATCCTTATCGTGAGCTACTTGGCAGTCTCATGTAAACAATGCTATGTGTCCGTCCCGATATTTCATTCGCCGTTGCATACTTGGGACGTTTCCAAAGTCAACCTGGCGAAGCACACTGGCAAGCGCTGATACATGAAAGGCACGAAGAACCTCAAACTCCAATTCAAGCGAGACGAAAATGCTGAACTTCTGATCGAGTACGCTGATGCGGATTGGGCGTCTGATACTGAAGATAGGAAATCCGTGAGCGGTTATGTCTTCAAGGAATTCGACAATACGGTGTCCTGGGCCAGTAGGAAGCAACAAACCGTTGCATTGTCATCCTGTGAAGCTGAGTATGCAGCCTTAAGCGTAGCTGCTTCCGAAGGACTGTGGCTACAAGGAATCTTAGAAGATCTGCAGCAAGTTCCCCCTGGAAAACCGTTCAACATTTTTGAAGACAATCGTGGCTGCTTTGCGATGACCACAAACTCCGAAAACAAGCGTGTGAAGCATATTGATGTGAAACACCATTTCCTGCGAGATCATGTGGCACACGGAAGGCTACAGATCGTAGCAATAGGAACAGCAAACCAACTTGCAGATGCGTTCACCAAAGCACTGGAGCCTGGACGTTTCTGCAACCTACGGCCCCTCCTAGGATCGACCGATTCAGGGCGGGTGTTGGAATAATTGGCAATCGAAGAATGCTGGTTACTGGTCACCTCTATGGAAACGGAAGTTTTCTTAAATAAACAACCGTGAAAATTTTCTCAGTCCACATTAAGCTCTCCACCAAGCTGCTAATAAATCTTTTCCACTGAAAATCTTGTTTAAGTTATTTTTTAATAAATATCAAGAATCAAGAATTTTAAACCATGGTTCATCTCTGACCTCGTTTAATATTATTTAATTCGGTTTTAGTCTCTATTTAAATCTGCTGTTATATTTGATGTATTTTATTTCCGGGCACTGATTCTCATGCTCGAAGCTTCAAATTTTATTCGTAATTTTAATTCGCATTCCTTTTCTGGTATTTCGAAAATATTGACTTAAAATTTCTAGTTTTGAATAAATATCATCATTTTGAGTATTTTGTTAATTACTCAAAGGAACAAAAGATTTGAAATTTTTATTTTGATTTATTTTGCACCGTACTAGTAAAATTTATTATTTTTTTTAGTTTGTGTGATGGTTATTAGTGTGAAAATGCTTTTAGAAATCAATTTTCTTAAATATTGTGAGTTAGGGTGTTGATATTATTTTTAGCAATATTTCAATTTTAAAAACTCCCCTCACCGGCCTGTGTTAAGGTAGGGGAAAGGTTTCCTAAATGGGCCTTTCGGGTTAAATGCGCCTATGGCCGTTTTACGAAATGGCTGACAAGACAACATATCTAATCAATGCATTTTGAGGGTGATACGCTTCGAACCAACTCAAAAAAAAAATAAAAATTCATACAATGTTTTGCTACCTTTTGATGTAATATTTTGACTTTTAAAATTATACGTAGAGAAGCTCAAAACAAAAAATTGGGCCGTTTTTGTATTTTATTCAAGTGAACCTTAAAAGTTAAACGAATTTAAGCTTTTATGATGGTTTCAAAATGATGGGAAAGTGGAACAAGAGAGTGTTTTTGTATGCCCCCATCATGTTTGTAAAAGGCCGCTACCCTAAAATAACAGGTTAAATAGAATAATTGTATGATTTTAATCAATAAAACTTCAAATCTAAGCTCTAATTAACATCTTGAGAGCGAATCGGAGATCTCAAAACAGATTTGATAAAATTTATCTTAGGAATGAAATTCCTCCATATGATGGCAACCCTAAATTTTGTTTATTCCATAAAGTTATAAAAGACATAAATTTAAAAAAAAAACTTCAGCTTTTTCGTAGGTAAATTATCAGTTTTGAGCATTTCCAATGAAATTTAACGGAAGTATTGTTAAAAAAACAGAAATTTTACTTAAAACATAAATAGGCGCGTTTAGCCCGCCCGGTTCGACGTTCGGCTATTTTGACAACAGTAAAAATAAAATCAATTTCTCAAAAACGGAAGGAGATTTCAACCAAAAAATAATTCCAATTATAGAAAACAGGTGTCTGCTCTTGTGTATGTAGTTTTTGTACACGTATTCAATGTAATATTCTATAAAATAAGTATTCTGCTTAATAGGCGGATATAGCCCGCTCCTACCTTACGATTTTTTTTCCTATGATAGCTAAAGATTGGAATAAAGAGAGACCAACAAAAATTTCGGCGTAACAAGCACGGTGTATGGTGAATAAAGCACGCCTGGTCAGCTAGTTAACTAAAAAAAGATTTTCGGAGAAAAAAATACTACTTCTATCCTTTCATGGAATAAAAAAATTTAAAAAAAACCATCGATTGAAGAGACCAAATTAGGGCAACTTTCACAATTTGAAATATTTCTGAGGAATAGGTTGTTGACCTCCTGTTGTGAAAATTGTCAGCGATATTTAAGGGTTTAAGATAAAAACAATAATGCCAAAATGTAGAAATTTTCTTATAATTAAAAATAAATTATAATATCTCCAATTAGGTTTATAAATATGGAGTACTTTCAAACATTTCAAGACATCTTTTATGCAACTTTTAATCTCAGAATTTGAAGCATTTGGGTAATAAGAAGTTAAAAAATGTGTAAAGCTTAAAAAATCGGGGATGCACCCTCCGCAGAGGAAATAAAACTCGCTAAAACACTTCGAAATACAAAATCGAAATCACGCGGCGGCCTGCATTTTGAAGAAGACGATGACTGCGACACGGTTCTGTGCTGGTGCATTCACTTTCATTGCACTTTTGGCAAACACTGCCGATGACGACACGGGGCGATGCAGACAGGGAAAAAAGAGCCGGGGGACACTCGAGTGCATCATTCAAGAAGAGTCTGTGCTGTCTGTGTGTACCCAAAACAGCGAAAAAGATAACCGCAGAGCCCAAACCCCGATGTTGTTGTTGTTGTTCCCTTCCGTGGCATCCTTTTATCTTCTTTTTCTTCGTTCAGCATTTTCTGGCGCAATGCCCGGTAGCAGTCAAACGTCGCTATCCAGTCTCATCGACGATAAATTTACAACGGACATCGTACTTATCGGGAAAGGCTGGCTGAGCTTTTTTTTCCTTCTTCTTGCGCTTCACTCGACTTACACTCGTCCTCCCGTTGATCCGTGGAGTACTGGTACTTCTGAATGAAGATCGAACTGCACGATGCTGCAGGAACCATTTTTGGTGGGGATGGCTGTTTATATTTCGCCACAGGGAGATAAGAACAGCGACATGGGGACCTTCATTGATTAATTATTGGGAAAAGAACATTTCATGCTATTTGCAATCCAAAACATAAAAGTGAAACAATGCTTACTGAACTGAATTTGAAATTATCAAGAACAGAAAGTAGGCTGAAATTTCTGGAAAATTTCTTTTTGGTTTAGTAAAGTCTTGTATTGTATTTTTAAGTATTGTATCGTATTGTATTGTATTGACTTCTATTGTATTGTATTTTATTTTAGTGTATTGTATTGTATTGTATTGTATTGTATTGTATTGTATTGTATTGTATTGTATTGTATTGTACTGTATTGTATTGTATTGTATTGTATTGTATTGTATTGTATTGTATTGTATTGTATTGTATTGTATTGTATTGTATTGTATTGTATTGTATTGTATTGTATTGTATTGTATTGTATTGTATTGTATTGTATTGTATTGTATTGTATTGTATTGTATTGTATTGTATTGTATTGTATTGTATTGTATTGTATTGTATTGTATTGTATTGTATTGTATTGTATTGTATTGTATTGTATTGTATTGTATTGTATTGTATTGTATTGTATTGTATTGTATTGTATTGTATTGTATTGTATTGTATTGTATTGTATTGTATTGTATTGTATTGTATTGTATTGTATTGTATTGTATTGTATTGTATTGTATTGTATTGTATTGTATTGTATTGTATTGTATTGTATTGTATTGTATTGTATTGTATTGTATTGTATTGTATTGTATTGTATTGTATTGTATTGTATTGTATTGTATTGTATTGTATTGTATTGTATTGTATTGTATTGTATTGTATTGTATTGTATTGTATTGTATTGTATTGTATTGTATTGTATTGTATTGTATTGTATTGTATTGTATTGTATTGTATTGTATTGTATTGTATTGTATTGTATTGTATTGTATTGTATTGTATTGTATTGTATTGTATTGTATTGTATTGTATTGTATTGTATTGTATTGTATTGTATTGTATTGTATTGTATTGTATTGTATTGTATTGTATTGTATTGTATTGTATTGTATTGTATTGTATTGTATTGTATTGTATTGTATTGTATTGTATTGTATTGTATTGTATTGTATTGTATTGTATTGTATTGTATTGTATTGTATTGTATTGTATTGTATTGTATTGTATTGTATTGTATTGTATTGTATTGTATTGTATTGTATTGTATTGTATTGTATTGTATTGTATTGTATTGTATTGTATTGTATTGTATTGTATTGTATTGTATTGTATTGTATTGTATTGTATTGTATTGTATTGTATTGTATTGTATTGTATTGTATTGTATTGTATTGTATTGTATTGTATTGTATTGTATTGTATTGTATTGTATTGTATTGTATTGTATTGTATTGTATTGTATTGTATTGTATTGTATTGTATTGTATTGTATTGTATTGTATTGTATTGTATTGTATTGTATTGTATTGTATTGTATTGTATTGTATTGTATTGTATTGTATTGTATTGTATTGTATTGTATTGTATTGTATTGTATTGTATTGTATTGTATTGTATTGTATTGTATTGTATTGTATTGTATTGTATTGTATTGTATTGTATTGTATTGTATTGTATTGTATTGTATTGTATTGTATTGTATTGTATTGTATTGTATTGTATTGTATTGTATTGTATTGTATTGTATTGTATTGTATTGTATTGTATTGTATTGTATTGTATTGTATTGTATTGTATTGTATTGTATTGTATTGTATTGTATTGTATTGTATTGTATTGTATTGTATTGTATTGTATTGTATTGTATTGTATTGTATTGTATTGTATTGTATTGTATTGTATTGTATTGTATTGTATTGTATTGTATTGTATTGTATTGTATTGTATTGTATTTTATTGTATTGTATTGTATTGTATTGTATTGTATTGTATTGTATTGTATTGTGTTGTATTGTATTGTATTGTATTGTATTGTATTGTATTGTATTGTATTGTATTGTATTGTATTGTATTGTATTGTATTGTATTGTTTTGTATTGTATTGTATTGTATTGTATTGTTTTGTATGGTATTGTAATTATTTAGACAAAATTGAACTTTGCCAATGCCGTTAAAAAAATGAGAAGCTTTTGGTTGTTTGAGGAATTCAAAGTGACTACATTATCGGTTCTTCGTAAAATTTCCTGTTTTGTCGGGTTGCACAATCTTCTCAACAATCGCCACCCGTGTAGAAATATAGGTGTTTACCGAGGCTGATTTCAATACCTCGTCGTCATCTTTCCGTTGCAATCGTTTTTACTGGAAAAATGGCCAAACTCATCACGAGCGACACCGATTCGGTAACTCAAGGTCCCCAAACCGGGTAGAAGCAGGCAGGGCACACGGAACACACAGCTCTGGTTCCCGGGAATATTGGGTAAGTCAAATTCTGTTTCGTCGATCGTTTTCAGCCCGCGGCTATCTTGGGAACTATCTCCGTTCCACCGGTCTCTGAGCTTCGAGAACAGGCAAAAAACCATCATAAAGCAGAACGAAATTGAAACCGAACCTGGAGCCCGCGAAAGCATTTCGTGTACTTATTCCAAAAAGAAAACTAAGAGTATAGAGAAAAAAACAGGAAAAAAAGTTCGGGGGCAAAAATAATAAAAATTAAATGATTTATTTCCACTTGAGCGCGGATTTTCTCCTTGCCCGGGTGATCAGAACCCGTTCCAGAACGGTTCCGAAAGCGAATCGATAAATTACAATTCGCCAGAACCAATAATTTCGATCACCGAGAAAGAAAGGACATGTCCGTCTGCCGAAGTTCTACCAAAGATCATTTGAACAGTACTTACTGTAGTCTTTTTTGTTCTGGCTCCTATGCGTCCCAAACAATTTAGAGGCAAATTTAAAAAAAAATCACCGCCAATCTCCTTGACTGCCACCAGAACCAGGAACGAAAAAAAAATCATAATAATAAAAATAAATGCTACCACCGCAAATTTATGAGATATCACACAAAACGCCCAGAAGGTGGAAACAAATTAAATATTATGACTTCAAAAAATGACGAACATTGCCGGTTGTTGCGACGATGGCGTTCCGTAGTGTATCGTTTCCCGGTGTATTATACCAATTCCTCTTATTTTTCTGTTTGTTGTTCGTGAAAATGAATGAAGCAAGAATTTGCATGTAGCACTTAAGCGCACAGAAACTCTCAATGGTAGCTGCGAAAAGGAGCCACCTGAAGATGCAAATCAGTGCAACAACTCACCTCAGATCGACAAGATTGCAGTTTGCTGCAGCTTCTGTTTTGGGGAGTGTTTTGAATTTGATCGATGATTACTTTGGCAAAAGATCGTTTTTTTGCAGATGTTTTATACAATTTTGAGTTAATTTCTTTTAATTTGTGAGGCTTACAAAAAAGAAAAATCTTTGATGGCTCCCAGCAAAATTCGTGTTAGATGATGATTAATCATCATTGGGATATCATAAAGGGTGTCCACGATGAAATTACCACACACAAAATTGATTCGCAAAATTCGAGTTTTCATACGTTTGCCACTAAATTTTCAGGATTTCAAAAATTACTATTAAACTTCATTTTACTTATTTTTTTAATTTTTTTTTACTATTTTACTCCTATTTTATTTACAGTCCATACGCAAATGTCCACACCTTGGCCTTAAGATTCTGCACAACCTGTGAAACAATCGTTGTTTTTGCATGTAAACCCATACTTTCCTCAGTTCCTCGACTGTCTTCACTACATTAGGTCGTTTTCATTCCATCCTAGAAGCTCGCACAGTGCGGACGTTTTTTGATTTACTGCAGTGCCAGGGTGTTTTTTTGTTTTGTTTCTCGCCAAGTAAAGTGAGTTTTTTTTTCACGCGGAGTGATTTATTGTTGCTGGTTCGGTCGTTAATTGCCGGATTTCCTCACAAGGACAGTTGGCAAGCTTATTTAGCCAATTTGGAAACAGCATTTTGTCACCATCACCATCCTGGCCATAATCGTCAACAAGTGCGTTCCAGTTCGCCCTCCAAATCCGGATTTTCAACACCGTCAGGGCGGTAACTCGGTTGTTATTAGCCGTAGCCGAGTGATCTCAGAGCGGTCAAGCATTCGTTTGGTTGTTTTCTCCGGTTGACGTCGCCATCTTGTTGGATCAACGGAGGACCACGTGGTTGGAGCAATCCACACTAGAAGAAAAACCATTTCAAGAAGTGCAAAAAAAATAGTGAGTTCTTTTTTTCATTCTTTTTTCACATTTTCTTTCTCTATCTTATTTCCCTTTAAATAAATATATATTTCGATAATTTTGGGCTTCGCTCATATTTTCAACACGGAGGGCATTCGTTTTCCCGTTGAAAAATATGAGCGAAGGCGGGGGGTTATACCCTCCAACTGGGGATGATGCGAATATCACCTATGAAGATGAGGAGCATCTGGAGGAATCAGCTGATGCTGGTCCTTCAGATGCAAATCGTTCTCGGATGGATGACAATGTCGGATCATCCCCAGTGGAGAGTAGAGTCACCCGGCTCCGAAAATATGCTGAAGGCTCATCTTCCTCTGGGCCATGGGTGGTTTTCATCCGGCCCAAAAAGAACGGTAAACCTCTTAATGTGGTACAGATCACCAAAGATCTGGCGAGGTGGACCTCTGTAACCAGTGTTACAAAATTACGTGCGAACAAGCTGCGCGTTGTTGTGGCTAACTCGAAAGCTGCAAACGAGATTGTGGCTAGCAATTTTCTAATTCTAGAGTATCACGTTTACATCCCGTCTCGAGACGTAGAGATTGAGGGCGTGATCACAGAAATGAGTCTGGATGCGAAGTACGTTAAATCCAACGGCGTTGGTAAGTTCAAGAGCCTCGATTCGACTTCGGTCGAAATCGTGGATTGCCGTCAACTCAATACTGCCAACGTCGTAAATGGAGTTACAAAGTACTCGCCTTCAGCTTCATTTCGTGTGACCTTCGCGGGTACCGCCCTCCCTCACTACGTCTTGATTGACGGAGTTTTAAGGCTTCCTGTGTGACTCTTCGTGCCTCGACCCATGCATTGTAAAAATTGCATCAAGTTGGGGCACACAGCGTCGCACTGTTGCAATAAGCCACGCTGTCCCCAATGCGGGGAGAACCATGGGGATGGAGCATGCTCAGCAATAGAGCAGAAATGTGTCTATTGCGGGGGCTCACCCCATGAAATCTCTTCGTGCGAGGCATTCAAGAGTTGCTGGGATAAACAGAAGCGCTCTTTAAAAGAACGATCGAGACGTTCTTATGCCTCTATCTTAAAGAGCGCTTCTCCACTGGCCCAACCTCATTCAAATAACATCTTTTCTGTGTTGCCAGTTGACAACGAAGAAACAACGGATGAGGAAAACCCTTTTGTTTTCGTTGCGAACTCCCGGAAACGTGCTAAAACAACTCCCAAGACACCTAAAATACCAAAGAAAATCCCTACAATGAGCCCTCCAATCAGTGTCCCTAAAAAGCCGAATGCTGCAGAACAACAAAAAATAAATCCCCCTGGATTCCGCACGATTTTTTCACCACAGAATGATTCAACACCAGCAGGGACCTCCAAGGCCCCTATGACGAATGCAGTTTTTCCAGAATCAACTTCCCAGCCAGGATTGTTTAAGTTGACTGACATTCTGAATGGAATTTTTTCGTTTTTCAACGTTTCTGAATCCATCAAAAGCATTATAACAACAATGCTTCCTGTATTAAAGACATTTTTGAAGCAATTGATGCAAACTTGGCCCCTCATTTCAATGTTTATCTCTCTCGATGGCTAATTTACGCCGAGAGGTCGGAGATATCACTGTTATACAGTGGAATTGTCGTAGTTTAGTTCCTAAACTGGATCCGTTCAAATTTCTTCTTCATGAAACTAGTTGCGATATTTTTGCCCTTTCAGAAACATGGCTTTCTTCTCAATCTAACATCTCATTCCACGATTTTAACATTATCCGTTTGGATCGCAACGATTCTTATGGAGGGGTGCTTTTAGGGACCAATAAGCGCCACTCTTTTTATAGAATCCACCTCCCTTTATCAGGAGGAATTGAAGCTGTTGCATGTCATACAACTATAAGAGGTAAGGATTTATGTGTTGTCAGTTTGTACTGGCCTCATAGAGTTGCAGTGGATCGAAGTAACCTAGAGGACCTGTGCTCAATGCTCCCTGAGCCAAGGTTGATCCTGGGTGACTTCAATTCACATGGAACTGTCTGGGGAGAACAAATTGATGACAGTCGTTCTACTCTTATCTATGATATTTGTGATAGTTTCAATTTAACAATTTTGAACACGGGTGAAAAAACACGAGTACCTAAGCCTCCTGCAAGACAAAGCGCAATTGACCTCTCACTCTGCTCAAATTCACTATCATTGGATTGCCAGTGGAAGGTAGTCCCTGATCCCAATGGTAGTGATCATTTGCCTATCAAAATTACAATCACCAATGGGGTCAGCTCTTCGAATTCTACTAATATGACATATGACCTTACAAGACACATCGACTGGAAAAAGTACTCGGACGAAATAACAACAGCCATCGATTCTATGAATGTTTTGCCTCCTTTAGAGGAGTACCACTTTCTTTCACGTTTGATACATGAAAGTGCACTTTGCGCACAAACAAAACCCATCCCAGATTCATCAGTTCCTCGAAGGCCTCCAAACCCATGGTGGGATCAGCAGTGTTCCAAGCTTTATAAGGACAAATCAAAAGCATTCAAAGATTTTCGGAAATATGGAACTCTCGTCCTTTTTGATGCTTATGTTTCCCTTGAAAATCAGTTCAAAAAATTAATCAAAGGGAAAAAGAAGGCGTATTGGCGGAATTTTGTGGGTGGTTTATCACGGGAAACTTCCTTGAGTACCTTATGGAAAGTTGCACGAAGCATGCGTAATCGATCATCTACAAATGAAAGTGAAGAACATACACATAGATGGATATTCAACTTCGCACGGAAAATCTGTCCAGATTTTACACCTGTGCAAAAAAAAATCCGGAACGTGCCTCCTGATAGGTGTGGTCTGGATTCCAGCTTCTCGATGGTCGAATTTTCACTTGCTCTCCTCTCTTGCAACAATTCAGCTCCGGGAATTGATAAAATCAAATTTAACTTGTTGAAAAACCTTCCGGACGCCGCAAAATTTCGCTTGTTAAATTTATTTAATCAATTCTTGGAGAATAACATTGTTCCCCAAGAGTGGAGACAAGTGAAAGTTATCGCTATCCAAAAGCCCGGAAAACCAGCGTCCGATGCGAATTCGTACCGTCCTATAGCGATGTTGTCTTGTATACGAAAATTGATGGAGAAAATGATTTTGTTTCGTTTGGATAAATGGGTAGAAGCAAATGGTCTCCTTTCAGATACTCAATTTGGGTTTCGAAGGGGCAAAGGGACAAACGATTGTCTTGCTTTGCTGTCTTCAGAGATACAAATGGCGTACGCAAAACGTGAGCAAATGGCTTCAGTGTTTCTAGACATAAAGGGAGCTTTTGATGCAGTTTCAATAGAGGTGTTGTCAGACAAATTGCACTCCCGGGGTCTGCCTCCTCTATTGAACAACATCTTATACAGCTTGCTTTGTGAGAAACATCTGAACTTTGCTCAGGGAGATATTGCAATTAAAAGGACCTCTTACATGGGCCTCCCACAGGGTTCATGTTTGAGTCCACTTTTGTACAACTTTTACGTAAATGACATCGACAGTTGTCTCTCTGAAGGCTGCACTCTAAGACAACTTGCAGATGACGGCGTGGTGTCTGTCACAGGTTCTACTGAGTCTCATCTGCTCAGACCTTTACAAGATACTTTAGACAGATTGTCTTCCTGGGCTTTGGGGCTTGGGATTGAGTTTTCTCCTCAGAAAACGGAGATGGTTGTTTTCTCTAAGAAACGTAGACCTGCTCAACCTAAGCTTCAACTTCTAGGCCGAACGATCACTCAATCGAGGTGTTTTAAGTATCTTGGGGTTTGGTTTGATTCCAAGTGTACTTGGAGAGCCCACATTGAGTATCTGAAAGGAAAATGCCAACAAAGAATGAATTTTCTCCGATCAATCACTGGCACCTGGTGGGGAGCCCATCCAGAAGATCTTTTAAAATTGTATCGAACAACTATTCTCTCAGTGATGGAATATGGTAGCTTCTGTTTCCAGTCAGCTGCCAAAACTCACCTCCTCAAACTCGAGCGTATCCAATACCGTTGTCTTCGCATCGCTTTGGGCTGTATGCCCTCAACGCACAACATGAGTCTTGAAGTTTTGGCAGGAATACTCCCTTTGAAAGATCGATTCAATCTACTATCACTTCGGTTCCTCATCAGGTGTGAGGTCATGAACCCACTGGTGATTGTAAATTTTGACAGGCTACTTGAGCAAAATTTTCAAACCAGGTTTATGTCTATATACCATGTCCTCATGTCAATGCAGGTAAACCCTTCTTCATTCTCTCCAACTCGTGTTTGTAGCCCAGACTACGATCATTCTTCTGTCCAGTTTGATTTGTCTATGCAGCAGGAAATTTGTGGAATCCCGGTCCCTCATCGCTCCCTTCTGATTCCAAGAATTTTCGAAGCTAAATATAGACACGTCGATGCTGATAAAATGTACTTTACTGATGGATCACTTATAGAGGAATCAACAGGATTTGGAGTGTTCAACGAAATATCTAGCGCCTCTTACAGCCTCGAGTCACCATGCTCTGTGTATATAGCAGAGTTAGCAGCTATTCATTGTGCTTTGGACAGTATAGCTTCAAGGCCAGTTGGGCACTACTTTATTGTAACGGATAGTCTGAGTTCTGTTCAAGCAATCCACTCAATAAAACCGGGAAAGCACTCGCCATACTTCTTCGAGAAGATACGGGATAGTTTGAGTGCTTTATCAAAACGTCGCTTTATTATCACCTTTGTTTGGGTTCCCTCTCATTGCTCGATAGAGGGTAATGAGAAGGCAGACTCTCTGGCAAAGGTGGGGGCGATGGAAGGCGACACGTACCAGCGTGAAATTGCCTTCAACGAATTTTACTTTTTAGTTCGAAGAAACTCTCTTGTCAACTGGCAGCGCAAATGGGACGAGGATGACAAGGGTCGGTGGCTGCACTCGATTATCCCAAGGGTAAGCCTTAAACCATGGTTTAATAGATTGGACCTGAGTCGAGATTTTATTCGTATATTTTCCCGTCTCATGTCCAATCATTATTCCTTAGACGCGGTACTCTATCGTTTGAATATTGCTAGCAGCAATTTGTGTAGTTGCGGCCAAGGTTACCACGACATCGAGCATATTGTTTGGTCGTGCGAGGTCCATCTTGTCGCTAGAACGAATTTGATAGACTCCCTTCGGGCCCGACGAAAACCACCCTATGTTCCAGTGAGAGATGTGCTGGGTGTGATGGACTTGGACTATATGTTCGAAATATATCTTTTCCTAAAAGCTATTGATCTTCGTCTATAATTTCTTCTTATTTTCATATTTCCCTATCTATCTTCTTTTTTCTTTAAAAGTGAACTAGATATAAGCACACAATTGTAATCAAACAAAACGAGTTTGGCTCCTTAAAGCCTAAAGGTATGAGCCGTTTCAAATAAAGAATTTACAAAAAAAAAAAAAAAAAATTAGGTCGTTTAAGAAGGTGCTGCTTCGTAATCGCCCAGTTCCAGAAGACCAAAACTAAGGCTAGACTTTGAACGTTCAAGGTACAAAAAGCCCCTAATCGCGAAGATAAACAGAATCAAAAACTTTGATTTTGTTCAGTAAACCACACTTTTATCACACTTTTTCCTGTTTCAATTCGTAGATGGCAACACTATCTTGCAGCTTACCCCAAATAATGTCCCAATATTGATTTTCCAGGTTTATTAAGGCCCATATTCATCATTTTGAGGTATTTTCCCATCACAGTTTTGTTGAAGTTCACGCTGCAGAAAGCTTTTCCGGATTTGAAAAAGAATAATCAGGACAAAAATGTACAACCGCCAAAATTCCTACTCATCTCAACTTCAGATTCAATTGCAAATCATACCAATAATACTGCTCGCTGTCTGATTCATGATGGCTCTAGATATGGTGATCTCAGATGCCAAATCGCCATTCCGCCATATTGAAAAAAGTTTTGACAGCTGGCTGTAGTGTTTACGAAAAAAACGGTCCAGGGATGCCAGGTGTTAGTGATAAAAAATCAGATGGCAAAAAAGTGTGTGTATGTGCAGAAGCCAATCGTAAACGAAAGATCAAAAGATTTAAAACCGTACTGGGGTTTAGTTTATTTTATTATATTATATTATTATATTTAAATTGAGTTTTCGGAAAAAAGCAATGATATGAGTATATTCAATGAATTAATTTGTATTCTAAACACTTTTTTTAATAAAATTACAATACAGTTCCGTCTATCCGTATGTTCCGAAAAAGAAAAACTTTTCATTGACCGTTATGATAGAAAGGATCTTAAAGGGTGGAACAAACAACTAAAACCCTAAACCGGATGTTGCTTGCTCCTTATATCTTTTTACCTTATCCAAAGAGCTGTTTTGTTTCCCTTTAATCGAAAAGTGTTGGATGAAAACAAACGTAAATCGGCTAAAGGAATGCTATAAATTCTGCTATTGGTAATTTTCATGATTAAATGATAAACAATTTTATGATTCGAAATTTTATTTTCAAATAACTGTTGCATCATGTAAATACTGCTTAAGTCTTTTTTAATATTAACATATTCAGTTAATCTACCTTCACCACCACCCACGAGCAGCGCTGAGCTGGAGCTTTGCTGCACTTGAGGATGACTAGCAATTGGACAGCATCACCTGCAGAATCCTTCAGGGGTTCAATCCATTCCGGACAATCAACAGTCTGCAGTGGATCGAACTTATTCCCCAACCCACTCATCGGACTTATCGTCATGCTGCTCAGGCGCCTAACGTTGCGCATATTTTCCTATTTCAGCTCATCGGTTCCTTCATTCAAAGTGCCAAAAACTTCATTTGGCTTTTCCAAATGCTACCCATCAGATCCGGATTACTCGATTGGATCTTCTGGAGCAGCGATGGCAACAGACGGGGGTCCTCCTGAAGCAGCTTTTTCATCTCGATGAAGATCGGATGTTCCTGCAGGAGGGCCAGCCGCTTCTCGGACGATGGAATGTAACGCCTCGCCATGTTACCATCCGATTCGATGACTTTCTGCTGCTTCTAGATAGCTCTTGAAAGAAAAAAGTGTTGAATAAGCACAAATTTGTCATAAGTAATGCAAAACTAATGTTACTAATCGCTACCGACAAAGCTGGTACCGTCGTTTATAGGTTCTTCTTCCAGCTTTGCTTACTAGCCCGGAGCTCAGCCGGAAGATTTTGTTTCGATTCTATGAATTAAATTTGCAAAAATCAAGGCGAAATCTTTGTCTAAGCAATATCTTGATGATTGGCAAAACTTCGTGTTTTACAAAAAATCAGAGCACCTGGCATCCCAGCCAGCCAGCAGCCAGCCGAACAGCCAGCTGTCAAATTTCGGCTCCTCCTCCGCATCCAACCCTCGTCTACTTTTTGCCAAACTGAGACCACCATATCTAGAGCCATCATGGTCTGATTCATCAAGCTCCATCGCAAAGTATAACTTTATTCTGATAATCGGTCTAAGAATTCACTTTTTGTGACCTTGATGCAATTCTATTTTTTTTTGGATTTAGTGATCTTAGAATTTCCAAAGCTTTCACACTGTACATGTACACTGAGGTTTTTTCTACGCGGTATTTCGTCCCGCGTAAAAAAAACCGCGTAAAAAAAAACCGCGTTAATTCGAAAATCCGCGTAAAAAAACAGCGTTAATTCGAAAATCCGCGTAAAAAAACCGCGTTAATTCGAAAATCCGCGTAAAAAAAACCTCGTTAATTCGAAAATCCACGTAAAAAAACCCCGAAATTCGAAAATCCACATAAAAAATCCATTTTAATTAAAAACCTCGCGCAAAAAAGCACGTTACTAAAAAAACGCGTAAGAATCATGATTATTTAAAAATTTAAGTACAATGATAGATTATTTTCAAGATAAAAAACAAAATCAATTAGATTAATAGAATAGTAGAATATAGTGAGGCTTATTTGACAGTGTGGAATCCAGATCGTCTCATGTCTCAGGTCTCATGTTCCATGTCTCAGGTCTTAGGTCTCATGTTTAAGGTCTTATGTTCCATGTCTCAGGTCTCATGTCTCATGTCTCAGGTTTCAGGTCTCATGTCTCATGTCTCAGGTCTCAAGTCTCATATCTCATGTCTCAGGTCTCATGTCTCATGTCTCAGGTCTCATGTCTCATGTCTCATGGCTCATGTCTCATGTCTCATGTCTCATGTCTCATGTCTCATGTCTCATGTCTCAGGTCTCATGTCTCAGGTCTCATGTCTCATGTCTCATGTCTCATGTCTCATGTCTCAGGTCTCATGTCTCATGTCTCAGGTCTCAGGTCTCAGGTCTCATGTCTCAGGTCTCAGGTCTCAGGTCTCAGGTCTCATGTCTCAGATCTCGAGTCTCATATTTCAGGTCTCAGGTCACAGATCTCATGTATCACGTTCTTAGTCTCAGAGCTAAGATTTTCCCAACTACAAAAAGATTCTAAGTGTTTTCCTTTGAAAAAGTCTTAGAATGTTTTCTCTGAAAAACCGCGTTAATTGGAAAATCCGCGTAAAAAAAGCCGTGTAAAAAAAACCGTGTAAAAAAAAACCGCGTAAAAAAAACCTCAGTGTATTTACTTCTTGACCAAAATCAATGGCAAGGTTTAATGGCAAGATAGTGCTGCCATCTATGACTTAAAACTAGAGAAATAGTATTTGACTATTTAAAAAACATTAGTATTTTTGAATTCCAACCTACTTTTTGGATTCAAACTCAGCCTCGAATATATTGTTCATCAATGTGCATCATACTTATGAATGTAATTGAAGAAATCAAGCAGTTTGATAAACTTTTAAAGCTCAAATATCAAATTCCTTAACGCTAGAGGAGCATCTCTTAAAACCCCCTTTTAATACCTTTTAAAACCTTTGAAATTCTTGAAAACTTCTCAAATTTAGTTTTTATTCAAATAATTTGTAGAAGCATTATTATTCACTTTTACACAGTAAATTTTTAAAAATAATCTTGTTTTTGTTGAAAAACTCAAGTGGGGCTATTCTTATTTCACACCCCTTTTTTCACATTTTTGGTCATCAACGCCAATTGCTACGTCCAAAAAAAGTAAACTCATGATTGATTTATCGGTTTGGCAATCCATAACAAACTGTGGAAGAAAATTTTCGTTATTTTCTATCATTCATATTTTAACAAGCAAAACACATAGTGGTGCTATTCTTATTTCACTCACTGTAGCTCGTTTACTAGTAATCGGAAAGAGTCGCTTCGTTTTGACTTGCTTCAGTATTTTTTTTTACTTGTTTGGGTATTTTTGTTTTGACTCCTATTCTTTCCGACTAGTTTGATTTTTTTTTTAGATTTTGACTCAAGTTTTTCTGGATTGCTTGAGTCGTTTGATTTTAACCGGCCTGAGTCATTTTTTATTCTCGCTTGAAGCGTATGGAGTTTGGATTCAGCTCGTCGTCCATCGTGTGGAATGCGCTGGTAGAAATGATTGATTCGTATCCCTTAACCCGGCTGTAGGGAAAAAGAGGACACAACGTGCACCCTGGTCATAGTAGAAACTCCTCTTTTCTGCAAAAGTACATATTTTCCTAGACTAATTTTAATGAGTACTAGTTTTGTACTATTAATTTTTAAGTAAAAAGAAAAATATATTAAAACAAAACAAATAGGTTACCAAGTGACGAAAATATGATAATTTTTGAGCACCACAAAACAAGCACTTATGATCGTTTAATCATCTTGATCAATTATGTACGCACTGCAACGCACATTGTTCCTCAAATTTCACCATCTCTAAATTTTCTTTTTTTCACTTTAATCAATTTAAAGCGCGTTTTGACTGGTTGACTTGGGGCGAGCAGAGCCTTTTTGATCGAGGCACGATGAGCATTTTCTGCCGTAGAATCTAGCGTTGATTTCATCGAGTTGAGTTTGCTGCTAGATTCTACGGCAAAAAATGCTCATCGTGCTCCGATTAATGGTGCTTATACTGCGCCAGTGGGAGTTCTCATTATGCCTCTACAGTTACTGATTTTCTGCTTTTGGCACAAAATTTTAAAATGCATATTTAAACATTTTTAGCTACTTTTTGAAGTTTTAGCTCGTCAAGAAATAGACTGTTTAGTGTCTGAACACGAAACAATGAAGTAACTCACAAAATATAGCTGTTTTCTATGGTTCCTTCTTAAGGTTACTATTATGCCCTTATCTCCCGTATTATGTATGGCCCTGGATTATCTGGATACCTCAAACCGTCGAATCCAACCAAAGACCTCCGGTAGGTTACTTGGAAATTAATATTTACTTCGAAGATAAGGCCTTCGTTGGTCACAGAAATACTAACGCAAAAAGGAAATGACTTTTCTTAAAAACCCTCATTCAACCAACTTCGACGAACAAATTCGTTAGGATTGCTTAGGAGGGGGAATTGGGGGCTGGAAAACATCGGAAGTCAACCCAATTTTCCAGTTAAAAACCAAAAATAAAACTTACTGCAACAAATTTTAACAAAACTTGTAGATCTACAATATTAAGCCTTCCGAGTAGTTTGTGGTGCAATTTTTAGATTGACCAATTTAAGTAATTTTTCCTAGGGAATTCTCAACGGTTGAAAATCGGAGTTGTAAAACAATAGGTGAAATGACCACTCCTCGAAAGTTGCAGGTCTTGAGTTGCACATTTTCTACCATTCGCCAGCCAAGAAATTTTATATTTAAAATATTTTACACAAATAGTTCTAAAACTAACCTGATCGAGTTTAATTTAGATGTATAATCAGTGAGTAATGTACAAGTGTGTTTCATACCCGATGTTTTCAATTTTCTCTCAACACATTTGTTTTAGAAAAGCTGATACGTATAAGTGATTCACGCCACCTCTAAATAATTTTTAATTAAGACACCAATAAAATTCATATGACGCACTTCGTTATTGCCCGCTTCTAACAGGATTAGAGCTTATAGGTGATTTTATTTCTTTTTCTCCCGCTGATACATCGCTCTAATCGTACCCTTTTAGGTAGGGGAAAGATTCGGGGACAGATTTGACAATCGTCCTTGTCGAAAGGGGTTGTTGCATTCCTTCATTTGCAGAGTTTTTTTTCTTATAGTGTAACCTTTGGAATGGTTGAAAAAAAAATCAACAAATCCAACTGGAAAATCCTTCCTGTTAGATTACGGAGCAGAGATAATCACAGCGGGGTTACCAAAAGGAATCCAATTTAAAACACGTTGCATCTTACTGGATTGGTGTTCCCTTAACCCTTTGATAGACAGTTAAAATTATGTGTTTTTTAAAACAAATTGAAAGTCCGACAAAGATTTTTTTTTAATATGATCAAACCACTTAACCACAAAAGCATAAAGCATCTATTTTGTTTACTTTGAAATCAAATCTTTGGTCTTACAACCTTCCTATAGCCAAGCTTTACAAGGCTAAACTTTTGAAAATTAGAAAATCTTCGACGGATGTGAAAATCTGTTGAACAGAATAAGTCATGTTGATTGTCTCAAACATTTTCTTTCGAAATAAAACGAAAGAAAGACAAAACCCCACCCAAACGCTTTTCTATTGATGAAGCCCGACGAAAAAAAAATGTGCGGAAAAAGGATGCTGCCGAGTTAATCACAATAAATGAGAATGCTGGTTGGTCCCGGAAATTTTCGGTTCTGTGTGAATGAACTTTGGCCCGGTTCCGCAGATCAGCATCGTCATCTGTTGCAATCCGGGAAGCCTGAAATGAATCGTCACGCAGCAAAACGCAAACGGTCAGTGGGTTATCCCCTGAGTCGTGATTTCGGGGTTAAAATTAACCATCGTAAACGGTTAATGAACGGGAACGTTTGTAGGTATTGGAATTGGTGGATGAAGTTTTTAACCCTTGGCACTTCGAAAGGGTTGGTGGAATGTGCCTGATTAAAGGTTCAAGACGGTTCAAGGAGCGGAACTAATGGCGCACGGATTTACGGGGACCTGTTGGTAACTTAATTAGAGGACAAGGAATCTTTATTTTGTTCAAGAAAATAACCGGTCAGCAATTTTCAACTTTGATTCAACTTTGATCAAATATGATCAAAGAACAAATGATTGGTTTTATTATTAACAAAACAAAACGGAAGACTTATAATGAACCTTTTCAAAATTATATGTATGCATAAAATTAATTTCTAATAAATTTCATTGAAAATATTGAGAATGACGATTGAAAATATAGCTCTTCAATTTCGTACTCTCTTTTTTCTACTCTTGACTCTCAATTCTCGATTCTAAATGCTCGATTTTTGATTTTGAACTCTCGACTTTCGACTCTCGACTCTCGACTCTCGACTCTCGATTCTCGAATCTCGACTCTCGACTCTCAACTATCAACTTTCGTCTCTTGACTCTAGATTTCCGACTTTCAACCCTCGAAACCCAACACTCGACTCTCGACTCTCGATTCTCGACTCTCGACTCTCGACTCTCGACTCTCGACTCTCGACTCTCGACTCTCGACTCTCGACTCTCGACTCTCGACTCTCGACTCTCGACTCTCGACTCTCGACTCTCGACTCTCGACTCTCGACTCTCGACTCTCGACTCTCGACTCTCGACTCTCGACTCTCGACTCTCGACTCTCGACTCTCGACTCTCGACTCTCGACTCTCGACTCTCGACTCTCGACTCTCGACTCTCGACTCTCGACTCTCGACTCTCAACTCTCGACTCTCGACTCTCGACTCTCGACTCTCGACTCTCAACTCTCGACTCTCGACTCTCGACTATCGACTTCGACTTCGACTCTCGACTCTTGACTTTTGACATTCGACTCTCGAATCCCGACTCTTGACTATCGACTCTCGACTCGCGACTTTTTACTATCGACTCTCGACTCTCGACACTGGACATTCGACTCTCGACTCTCGACACTCGACACTCGAATTTCGACACTCGAATTTCGACACTCGAATCTCGACTTTCGACTCTCGACTCTCGACTCTCGACTCTCGACTCTCGACTCTCGACTCTCGACTCTCGACTCTCGACCCTCGACTCTCGACTCTCGACTCTCGACTCTCGACTCTCGGCTCTCGACTCTCGACTCTCGACTCTCGACTCTCGACTCTCGACTCTCGACTCTTGACTCTCGACTCTCGACTCTCGACTCTCGACTCTCAACCCTCGACTCTCGACTCTCGACTCTCGACTCTCAACTCTCAACTCTCGACTCTCGACTCTCGACTCTCGACTATCGACTTCGACTTCGACTTCGACTCTCGACTCTTGACTTTTGACATTCGACTCTCGAATCCCGACTCTTGACTATCGACTCTCGACACGCGACTCTTTACTATCGACTCTCGACTCTCGACACTGGACATTCGACTCTCGACTCTCGACACTCGACACTCGAATTTCGACACTCGAAACTCGACTTTCGACTCTCGACTCTCGACTCTCGACTCTCGACTCTCGACTCTCGACTCTCGACTCTCGACTCTCGATTTTCGATTCTCTCTACTCTCGACTTTCGACTCTCGACTCTCGACTTTTGACTCTCGACTCTCGAATGTCGACTTTCGACTCTCGACTCTCGACTTTCGACTCTCGACTTTCGATACTCAACTGTCGACTCTTGACTCTTGACTCTCGACTTTAAACTCTCGATCCCGTATCTTTTTAATCCTTATTTTTAATCTCGACTCTTGTCCTCGATTCTCGTTCTCGACTATCAACTGACTTTCAACTCTCTACACTCGACTCTCGATTCTCGACGCTCAACTCTCGACTCTCGTTTTATCAAAGCTCAACTCTTGACTCTCGAATCTCGACTCTCGACTCTCGACTCCCGACTATCGACTGTCGACTCTCAACTCTTGACTCTCAACTCTCGACTCTCGACTCTCGACTCTCGACATTCGACATTCGAATCTTGTCTCTCCACTCTCGATTCGCAACACTCGACTTTCGACTCTGAACCCTCGAGTCTCGATTCTCGATTCTCGACTCTCGACTCTGGACTCTCGATTTTCGACTCTCGACTTTCGATTCGATTCTCTACTCTCGACTCTCGACTCTCGACTTTCGACTCTCGACTCTCAACTCTTGACTCTCGACTGTCGAATGTCGACTTTCGACTCTCGACTTTCGGCTCTCGACTTTGGAATCTCGACTATCGATACTCAACTTTCGACTCTTGACTCTCGACTCTCGACTTTCAACTCTCGACTCTCGAATCATAATTCTTTATTTTTAATCTCGACTCTTGTCCTCGATTCTCGTTCTCGACTATCAACTGACTTTCGACTCTCGATTCTCGACGCTCAACTCTCGACTTCTCGAATCTCGACTCTCGACTCTCGACTCTCGACTCTCGACTCTCGACTCCCGACTATCGACTGTTGACTCTCTACTCTTGACTCTCGACTCTCGACTCTCGACACTCGACTCTCGACTCTCGACATTCGAATCTTGACTCTCCTTTCTCGATTCGCAACGCTCGAATTTCGACTCTGAACCCTCGACTCTCGACTCTCGACTCTCGACTTTGGACTCTTGACTCTCGACTCATGACTCTTGACTCTCGAGTCTTGACCAAGGACTATAAAAATCGCTCACTCCTCGAAACGCACACGAAAATGCTTCGCCGCCGGCTCGCTATTCGTTTGTGTTCAATACAATCACGAACAGCAACAAAAACGATTCTACGACGGCGATTTCTATGCTGCTCGTATTAAAAAACATTCATGAGCGAGTCTGAGAAACGGGATCACGAGAGACTCGAATTTGCTTCATGAGAATTTTGATACCGGGCTTGCTGTCTGTTTAGGGAAAGAAGTACGCCAGTTCAGAAGAAAAAAGTAGGAAGAAAAAAAAGAATAAGGAATCTTTCGGCTCGTCCTTCTCAGAGACAAACCGTCCGTACCGTCCGGGCACCAATCGTTTAAAGATTGGCTTGGCCTGTGCACACTGTTGCTGTTGATGTTATTGATGTTCCTTCAAGCTCGTAGCTTCAAAAAGTGGCGCACATTCTTTCGTAGGAAGCAATAATAACAGCACTAGCAAGAAGCAAAAAATTTCTTTGGCTCGGCATATTTGCCTGAAAAGAATAATAACATCACTAAAATGGATTGGATGTGCCGGCCGTATGCACACTGTTCTTCTTATTTTCCATTCCTTTTGGCCAACGCGTGTTTACAGCCAACACGGTTTGGCGTCAGCATTGTTGCTGTTGGTGTTTGCTCAAGCTCAAGCTGTGCAAAGTGACGAACATTTTTCCACGGGAAAGAATAATACCATTACTAACACGGCTCATGAGCGGGTTGGTAATAAGTTTCATGAATCGGCTCGCTGCTACGCAATCGTCGGGTTTATGTTAGATTTTGTGTGCGGAGAAGGAAGCAAGACAAAAAGGAATCAGGAGCCTTGGACGTGTTTTCGTTTTGGTCGAGCTTGATTCGTGAGAACAGGAGATTCTCGCTCACACCTCATTCGCGTTCCAGGGCATTTTTATGAGCAAAAATCGGAGCGATGCAGGCTCCGTCGCTCGTTTGAATGAGTTTTTCAATCCTTGGTCTTGACTCTTCATCCTCAGCCTTTAACTCTCGACTCTCGGTTCTCGACTTTCAACTTTTGACTCTCGGCTACGACTCTCGACTCTCGACTCTCGACTCTCGACTTTTGACTCTCGACTCTCGACTCTCGACTCTCGACTCTCGACTCTCAACTCTCGATTCATGACTCTCGACTCTCGACTCTTGACTCTCAATCATTGACTCTCGACTACCGACTGTCAATTCTTGATTCTAAATTCTAGATTCTTAATTCTCGATTCCCAATTTTAGATTCTCGATTTTCGACTCTCAACTTTCGATTCTCGACACTCGACTCTCGATTCTCGACACTCGACTCTCGCCTCTAGACTCTCAACTCTCGACTCTCGACTCTCGACTCTCGACTCTCGATTCTCGACTCTCGAATCTCGACTCTCGACTCTCGACTCTCGACTCTCGACTCTCGACTCTCGACTCTCGAATCTCGACTCTCGACTCTCGACTCTTGACTCTCGACCTTCGACTCTCGACTATCGACCAACGTTGCCGAAATCACAGAAAAATCTGTAATTTTACAGAATTTCAAGCAAATTTTCATCACAGAATCTGTGTCACAGAACACAGAATTTTGAAATATTCACAGATTTCACAGAATTTGTAGAATGGATTTCAAAAATTAGTTTTTTTTTTGGTCAATATAAATTTTGATTTCTTACTTTGAATTAGAAAGCAATGATATGATTTGTAATGTCAATTGATTTTTCTCAACTAAAATGTTAGAAAGACCCAAATAATCTTGAAGTTTCAATGACATTGAAGGAAATAGTATCACACAAAACCATCACAGAATTTTTGGGCAAACTTACAGAAAAACAGAATTTTTATCTCAAAAACACAGAATTTTTTTCGGCAACCTTGCTCTCGACTCTCGACTCCCGACTCTCGACGCACGACTCTCGACTCTCGACTCTCGACTCTCGACTCTCGACTCTCGACTCTCGACTCCCGGCTCTCGACTCCTGAATCTCGTCTCTCGATACTCGATTCTCAACTCTCGATTCTCAACTCTCGACTCTCGGTTCTCGACTGTTGACTGCTTTTCGTCTGATTCTTGACGCTTGAATCTTGACTTTCGACTCTTGACTCTCGTCTCTCAACTCTTGACTCTCGACTCTCGACCCTTGACTCGCGACTCTCGATTTTCGACTCTCGATTCTCGACTCTCGCCTCTCGACTCCCGACTCTCGACTCTCGATACTCGACTCTCGACTCTCGATACTGGGCCCTCGACTCTCGACTCTGGACCCTCGACTCTCAACTCTCGACTCTAGACCCTCGACTCTCAACTCTCGACTCTCGATTTTCGACTCTCGTCTCTCGACTGTCGACTCTCGACTCTCGACTTTCGACTCTGGACTCACGACTCTGAACTCTCGACTCTCTACTTTCGACTCTCGACTGTCGACTCTCGGCTCTCGAATCTCGACTCTTGACTCTCGACTTTTGACTCTCGACTCTTGACTCTCGATACTCGACTTTTGTCTCTTGACTCTCGAATTTCGTCTTTCTTCTCAAGACACTCGACTCTAGACTCTTGACCTTTCACGCTCGACTCTCGTCTCTCGGATCTAGATCTCGACTCTTTCGACTCTCTAGGCTCGACTTTCGACTCTTGATGCTCGACGCTTGACTCTCGATGCTCGACTCTTGACTCCCAATTCTTGGATTTAGATGCTTCTCATCCGTCTCTCGACTATCAGTTTGAAACCCTTGTCGCTCTATCATCATTAATGGAGCCTTATTCTTTGATCTTAGCAATTTACTCTGGACTTTTCCGTTTATTTTTAAATAATGCCGGTTAGGTTTTGAGGTAAAAAAATGTATAAAAATTTTGAACTTCCTTTCGCTTTGTTTCTTCTTTGATCGTAAAGTTCTTGAGAAAAATTCCATTGGCCTACCAGGTAGAATTGATACAATGTTTTTTGGGAAGCTTTCCAAAACCACTCATTTGAAAGTTTTTGTCCCGTTTCGATCCGCCGGCAGCAACAAATCCAAACCCTTTTATTAGCCATTACCAGATCCGCCTACGAAGCTTACTGTATGTGTATTTGTATAACCAACCAATCAATCAATTATTCTATTATGCGATCATTATTGTTGTTATTAATGAGCCACTATTTGCATGTGCAACGATTCTATTATTATTTGGTTTCGATTGAAAGTGCAAATGGCTTCACTTGCATGTTTGTTTGCCAGACTACTAGCGATACCTACTACAATAGTTGAGCATTTGAATGCATCAAACAAATCCCCGGGTTTGGCTGACAAGTGAAGGAGATCCGGTGTAGTGGGTTTTCAGTCGGAAGTGGAAGCGCGAACGATGCTAAAACTAAAACTAATCTAATGTGATTCAGGTGGTTGGTTGTTTTACATAAATAATACCAAAACGGCCCGGCTGGAAATGACATAGACTACGCCAACGACGACGACGACGACAATTTGATCGATGGGCGCAATTCCGACATGCTTCCAGTTCCAGTATGTAGGTGCACCTACTCCTACTTCACTACCTGTTTTCCAATCTCGATGCTGACGACGACGGTGTGACCTGTAAAAGTGTAATTTACAATTCGCTAATTGGGCGAGATCAACCAGTGTTCGAAAATTAATAGACTAATCCTGCCGGCTGAATATCAATGTGATCTGCCGCAGAATGGAAGTGTTTCTTGTGGAATCTGACAACAAAAATGCTAATAGGTAGATGTAAAGATGGTTGAGAAATTCTTTTAAATTAACAGTGTGAGAATGAATCAAAAAGTTTTTTTTTATTATTCAAATAATGTTTATTAGGCCATTTACTTTTTAGACAATGTTTTAGTAGGCCGAGGGTCAGTGGTATTCTTTTTTTTTATTCGTATCTACATTTATTTGCTTCTTGCAGTTGCCATATTGGCCAAATTGGGTGATAGAATACAATATTACATATCAATATTATTGGTAATTATAAAGATACAAAGTTTTTTCAAAATCACTATGTTTTTATTATGTAACACTGTTGTTATATCTAATGGTAGTTGTCTTCTGGTGATGAAAGCTTCCAGATCATCTCTGGTTTCTTCAAAACGAGGGCACGAGAAAAATATGTGGTTGGGATCTGCAACGGGATAACCACATTCACATGCTGCTGATTGGATGATTTTGTTCCGATGAAGATGCGCTGGCAATCTGGAGTGGTTACTAATCAGTTTGCTTAGTATTACAATTTCACGTCTGTTGAGGTTTGAAGTACTGAACCAGGCACAGAGGTTCACCTGTGGTACCAAATAGTAACAATACCGCCCAATCGTTCCTTCGTTCCAATACTGTTGCCAGTGCTGAATTGCTCGCTGTTTGCTGGGAAACACGATGTCGCTGTATGTAAGCTGGAATTCAATTTCGTCCCCGTTGATTGTTGATTGTTTAGCATGCCTATCCGCTTCTTCGTTCCAGAAAACATTTTTGTGTGCTGGGACCCACAAAAAAATAACGTTGTAACTTGATGATTTTAGATCTTGCAGGTTCTTACGTAACTTATACCACCCTTCAGGTAAAACGGATCGAGGTTTAATGTTGAGTAGACTCTCAAGGCTACTTCTGCTATCTGTGAGAACAAGATATGCTCCTTGTGGCATAGTACGGATAATGCGAGTAGCTTCGAGTAACACTAACATTTCGGCCATGTATACCGAGCATTCAGTAGGGAGTTTTTTACGGGTTACCATAGAGTTGAAAAAAGAAACTACAGCATATCCCACACCTTCCTGAGTTTTCGAACCATCTGTAGCCAATATGTGGAAATCATGGTATTTCCGGTCAATGATTTGTTGTACACAATCGCATGCCGAGAGAGTACGGTTAAGTTGTAATTCAATTGCCACCGAGAGATCAATATCAACTGAACAATGTTGTATTTCTAATGGATACTTAAAACATGGTAGAACACAGTACTGTTTTGTAAAGGGAGCATATCCAGATAACCTACTTATGCATTTTTCTATATTCGTTACCGGCGGTCGTTGTTGAAGAACAGCTGCATAGAAATCAAACCAATTTTGGACAGAATTGCGATTAACATACTTTTCTGTGATCATGGTTCTTCTTACATTCATGGGCATAACACCACAGAGAACTTCAAGTGAACCCGTGTGGCAAGTTTTAGTTGCACCGATAGAAATTCTTAAGCATCGCCATTGTAACCGTTCCAACTGAATGAGCATACTTTGTGCACCGTCAGCGAAAAATATTCCTGCGTATTCCATTATTGGCCGAATACACGATTTGTAGATTGTCAGCAATGAAGATGGATGTGCTCCCCAGCCTTGAGAAGCAACACTTTTCATTAGATTGATGTATGGTAACACTTTGCGTTTGTTTACGTTCACATGAGCACTCCAAGACAGCCTCGGTGTCAAATGTAACCCGAGTAATCTAATCCGGTTATCAAATGGGATCTCAACTCCTTCTATTTGTAGTCTTTCCAAACGATTCTGTGAACACGATTGCATTACATTTCGTCGGTGATAATGCAAGTCCTAGTAGAAGCAAACTATTAGAGAAGATGTTTACTCCGGATTGCACGCGGGATACAGCGGTGTTTCCCTCTTTGTTTCGACAGAGCAATGACACGTCATCTGTATATCCAACCAACATCACTGCAGATTTAGCTTCCAGAATAGCGCGTGTTAAGTAGATGTTGAAGCACAGGGGGCTAAGCGGGGAGCCTTGAGGAAGACCCCGCCACGTTGTTCTCTGAGTTAGGTTTTGACCATCCATACATATGCATATATTTCTCTCCCGAAACAGCATATAAACAGCTCTTATCCAATACATATCCACGTTCAACCTTTCCATTTCTTTAACTAAGAGATGAATGTTGACGTTATCATATGCCCCTTCAATATCCAAATTACACATCACGGTATACTCTTTTCGATCAATTGCATATTGTGCCTCACGAACCACTACATGCAGTGCATCAACCGTACCACGGTTTTTACGAAAACCAAACATCTCATGTGGAAATAAACTCGATGACTCCAAAAACCATTCTACCTTGTTTTTGATGATGATCTCCAACAGCTTTCGGAAACACGAAGTCAGCGCTATAGGGCGGTACGAAATCACTTCTGACGGTGACTTACCCGGTTTTAATATGAGAACGATTTGAAATCTTGTCCATTCCTGGGGTACGAACTGACTATCCAAAATCCGGTTGTAAATTCTCGTTAGACACAGCTTTGCGTTTAGTGGTAGATTTTTTATCGCAATATACGGAACTTTGTCCATACCCGGTGATGTAATCGAAACTCCAGCCAAGGCAGCTTGTAGATCGAAGTTTGTTATATTTGGTTTATCCACCCTATCGGCTCCCTCGAAGAATGATGCGGTAATTCCTCTCTCCGGACATGATTTTGGTGCCAAGCGGTCCAAAATACCTTCCAACACCTCTTGATCTCTCAGATCAGTCGAAGTTTCTCTGCTCCCCTTAAAACGTTTAGCCATTCTCCAGAGTTGCGTAACTGAAGTTTGGCTGTCCAGAGAATCGCAGAATCTCTGCCAGCTTTGCCTCTTCTTTTCTCTTAGTAGTTTTTTAAACTTTTTTTCTGCGTCCATGTATTTGAGATATAGACTGTACTCAAAATGTCCACGTTTCCACGCTTTGAAGTGTGCAGATTTGAGTTCCACAGCCTTGGTAAGCTCTTGGTCCCAAAAAGGCTGTGAGACTTTTTGCTCTCCTCGCGGTCTGTTTTCAATAGAATTTTCTATAGCTGCCCAGAGAGTTTGATTGAATTGGTCATATGGCATATCCCTGCTTCTGCTAATCGCTTCTTCCCAGTGTTCGTTATACTGCTGCCAGTTAACACGGTTCATGTTAATCTTTGGAGATACTGCTTCTGTTCGTCGGCAGTTGAGGTTAAACAGAATTGGTAGGTGGTCACTTAGATGTGGGCAATCTAATGTCTCCCAGCGAGCGGATAAACTCAGCTCTGGTGACACGATAGTTATATCAATAGCAGTTGGATCAATACCATCGGACAGACAAGTTAGCTTTGCCAGTTCCCTGACTTGTTCTTTACTCCTATACTTTAGAACATACCACCGCAGTTTGACCAAACTATATAAAAAAAAATACAATTTCAATATCTCCAGAATTCCAGGCACCATGGCTTCGTGTGAACGGATATGCAGTTATGTTTTACGTGTAATATAAGTATATATTTTGAAGAACCATTCAAACAGGTACACAACCAGTTCAAAATGAATCATAATATTTAATGTTTTACATTTACTCCATTTACTACAAGTAGTCCGTGTACAAAATGCAAAAACTTTTATGAGCTGTATTGAGTTGTTTTTGGCGATTTTTGAGAAATTTTGTGTGAAAATGTGTAAGCTCTAACCAAAGATCACTAAGTTAAGGTTGCCAGATTTTTTTCAACACATATACGGACCGGCAAATCCGGGCAATTTTATATAAAAACCTGACAAAATCTGGACAATTGATTTCAAAATTGACGACCAAAAATCTGGGCAATATCCGAGCAATTTTTGATAAAACTCAGAAATTATTCAACAAAAATCAAGTTAGAAAATTTTTTTTGTCAAAACTCATCGACAAATTTCAAATCGTATTTTAGGCTTCCAAAAAACCTTTCATAATTATTTTTTTAAAATTTACTCAAAAAATTTCATTTTGGAGGCAACATTTAAAACAAAATTCCTGCAAAAATTTTGTTGTTGGATTTGACAAATGAAGTAAATAAATCTGGACCAAATCCGGGCATTTTTCGAGGAAATCCGGGCCGGGCCGTACTGTTTCCAAATTTTGTATAAAATATCCGGGCAAACCCGGATAAAACCGGGCTATCTGGTAACCTTACTCTAAGTATCAAGAAAGTCGGACTGTTGTTCTCTAGAACTAATCGTTGGCGACGGCAGCACAATGTTTTTAGTGCTGCCGCTCTGCGAGATGGGATCCAAGCTTTGCAGCTTCCTTTTCAAACATTGCAGCTTTGTATTCAAGCTTTCATTGGCTATGCATTGTAGTTTATTACGATTCTTTATTTTAATCCTAGGAATAAACAGCTTTTAAATGCGCAGTCTAAACACCAAAATTAAAAAAATATATTTCATATTTTTGTTTTGCATAACATCGAATATCTTTTCAAGGGTAAAAGTATGGTTTAAGGTATGTTTACATGAAATGTAAATTAAATATTTTGTACTGAAAAATCAATATCATTTTTGTTTTCTCTGTGGAACCGAGTCTGCTTATGGTTTATTTATAAATTTAATTTATAAATTTCCTAAAGGAAATTTTCCGCCGCTGAACAACTTCGCCGAAGACCTTAACTTCGTATCGTATTAGGCAAAAAAGTTCTAAGGACAGAACAGAGTAGAAGTATGTCTTTTGGCATTGAAAAACAAAAAACATAAAATGACAACACTGTTGGGTGCCTGGCGAAGTATATGTCATGCAATAGTAGTCATGCAATACTTCGCGAGGCGCCAGCAGCGATGTCAATTTCATTTATGGTTTATTCAATGCCAAAAGACATACCCCTGTTAAATAGCTTATAACTGTTTTGCCTAATACGAAACGAACTTACGGTCTTTCATAAAGTTGTTTAGCAGAAAATTTCCTTAAGACAATTTATAATTTGGCACAAAAACCATTAGCATATTCGGTTCCACAGAAGATACAATAATTAAGTTGATTTTTCAGTACCAACTATTCATTTTTCCCATATAAACCTGAATAAAAGTTTAAATTTACTCATGTAAACGTTACTTGAAAATTCCACAAAAAATAATGAATAAGTTTTGAACTAAAACGAAGTTTTCCAGACCCCAGGGCTTGAGAAATTCAAAAATGACCTCAAATCGACTCAGTCTAATATCAAACAAAGGATGCCCATGGTTAAGGTTGCCAGATTTCCCGGTTTTATGGAAAATGCCTGATTTTTTTTTTCACTTTATTTGGCAAAACAAACAAAAAAAATATTGTTTTGGATTTTTTTTTAATTAAGCTACCGAAACAAAAATGTTCTAGCAGATTTTGCAAAAATAATCATCAAAGTATTTTCCGTAGCCTTAATTACGATTTAAAATCTGTTAGGAATGATTTTTATGGAAAACATTCTTTTTCATTTTTTATTTATCTTGATTTTTGCTAAGAAATTTCAGGAGTTTACTAAATTTGCCTGGATATTGCCCGGATTTTTAAAGAAAATCGCGGCTCGGATACGTGTTGAAAAAATTCTGGCAACTTTTCCCATGGTTGAAAAAAAAATCGCACCTTCAAACTCAAACAGCTGTAACTTGCCATTCCCTGGAACTATTTTTTTTTTTTTTTTCAAATAACCATTGTTGAGTAACTTAGAGTGTTGAATTTGAATTTGCTGGCCATTTAGCTGATATACATTTAAAAATTGGATCATCGTAATGAAATAAAGAGGCAACTTTTTTTTATAAAAATCTGTCTCTCATTTTCCCTCATATTACTTAATTTACACGAGCAAATGGTTTTGAATTTTGAAATTCCTTCAACTTCTGAGCTCCAAAATTCTCCTTTTTTATTTTATTGGAATGACAAGTATCAATAAAATCAAATATGTGAATATTGTTGTAAGACTGAAATATTTTAAACATTTTTTCTGCTGACGACATACAATGCATTGCCTTCATCTTGAATTATCTTTTTCATTCGCTTTGATAGAAAAAAAAACAGAAGATTGCCGTTAACTTCATATGTACGGAATCATGTGATTTGCAATTTTCTTCAATTTTTAGATCTTTTGATCATATTTTATGGATCATTCTAGATTTTTTTGTCCTTATGGTAAAAAATTTAAATCGCAGTTGAATATCCCATTGAAGTGATCAATTTTCAGTAGACACTTCAGAAGCGTAGGATATCCACTGATAGCCCAACTTTTTCAACTTTCTTTTCATCATTGTAATTTAATGTTTATGAAATTCGATTTTTGATTTTGCTACACAAAAAACAAATGGTTTAACATAGATAAACCAAAAATATTTCTTTCTTAGTTAGTTTTCCTTTGAGGTATATCATTTCCTCTAAGAATGAACAAGACGAGCGGGGGCGCAACGAGCGAGGTGGTTAGACCAAGTGGAGCGTGATCTGGCGAACGTGGGGTGCCCGAGAAATTGGAGAACGGTTGCTATGAACCGAGTGAATTTTAGGAATTATGTTCGTCAAGTTATGTCGTGAAACGGAATACTATGTAAATAAAAAATAAATAAATAAAAAAAATTAAAACATTTTTAGTGAAAGGTTTAAATTTGATTATATTTTATAATAACTTTATATTATTTATAGAACCAATAAAAACTTTCCAATATTATTGAAAAAACCAACAAAATTGAGGTTATTAAGTAAGAATTGATTAAAAAAATTACTTCCAAATTTTGTATCAGAACTGGAATTTTTATTTCATATTACATTGCAGAGTAAAAAATAAGCCTCTGCCTTCAACTCTCCATCATTAATAAAATGCCATGAAGCTCATAATGAATTGCATGATGAAATTTAAAAGTCATTATTTTAATTTTAGGCAGATTTATTTAATTCCGTTTTAAATCAGCCCCATCAAATATTCATATTGTTGAAGACGCATAAAAACAGGAAGGTATATACCGCAAAACAGGAATCAAATGTAAAATATTACGAAGTTAGTGTTAAAATTAGACAATTCTTCTCCAGATTTTTAAATGAAGTTAGAGCGTAAACATATGGAAAAATACATAGAAATTGAGATTTTGTGTATTATAATTGCGTTCAATTAGCTGTGACGGTTTTTTGTGATGGTTTTTCTATTCATTTAATTAAAAAGTCATGTAAAAATGCATCGTTTTAACATTTTACTCAAGAAAAATTAATTAACATTAACATTTTATCTTTTTATCCAATTCAAAAATAATTATTCGTAATTAATCTATCTATCTATATATATAAAAATGAATTTCTGTCTGTCTGTCTGTTCCCTATAGACTCGGAAACTACTAAACCGATTTGCGTGAAACTTGGCAGGTAGGGGTATTAGAGGCCGGGGAAGGTTCCTATTATGGTTTAAGACCCCTCCCTCTCTCATGAAGGGGGGAGGGGCCTCCCATACAAAAGACAATTTTTTGCATAACTCGAGAACCAATCAAGTAAATGGTATCAAATTTGGCATGTGGTGGTATTTGGGTACGAGAAATGTTTCTTCGAATATTCGGTACCCCTCCCTCCTCTCAGTGGGGTGATAGGAAGGGGGGAGGGGGTCCACCTTACAATTTTTCATATATCTCGAAAACTAATCAAGATATTGGAACCAAATTTTGCATGGAAAGGTATTTGGATACGAAAAATATTTCTATGATTATTTGAGACCCCTCCCTTATTACAATAGGAAGATATAGAGGAGAGAGGGACCCTCTTTTTAATTTTTGACATAACTCAAAAACTTATTAAGCAAATGGAACCAAATTTGGCATAGGAGGGTATTTGGATACGAAAAATATTTCTATGATTATTTAAGACCCCTCCCTCTTTCCAGTGAGGAGATATAAAGGGGGAGGGGGCCTCTTTTATGATTTTTACATAACTCAAAAACTAATTAAAAATGGAGCCAAATTTGGCATGGGCGGTATTTGGGAACGTGTTATGTTCTAATGATTGTTTGAGACCCCTTCTTTCTTCCAGCGGGGAGAAATGAATGAGGGAGGGAGGTTTCATACAATTTAAACTACATAGCTCGAGAACTACAACAGCAAATGGAATCAAATTTGGCATGGAACGATATTTGGGTACGAGAAATGCTTCTGTGAATATTTGGTATTCCTCACTCCTTCAAAGAGGTGGATGAAGAGAGGTCTCCCTTACCATTTTTAGTATAACTGGAAAGCTGATTGAGCAAATGGAAACATACTTGGCATGTGAGGGTATTTGGATAAGAGAAATATTACTATCATAAATGGTAGCCCCACCTTTTTTCAGCGGAAAGATATGAAGGGGGAATGAAGGCTTCCATACAAATTTTTTGCATAATTCGTGAACTAATCGAGCAAATGAAACCAACTTTGGTTTCATAAAGTATTTGAGTACGAAAAATACTTTTATGAATATTAAATTCTCCTCCCTCCATTCAATGAGGAAAACGGAAGGAGGGATGGTTCTTTCTTTCAAGTTTATGCATAACTCAAGAATTTACTACGCAAAAAAAACTAAATTTCGTATGAGCTGGTATTTAAATACGAGATAGGATAGAATAGAAGACGGAATAGAGGATAGAATTGGGAATATAGGAAGGGAAGAGGAAAACTTAAATTTAACTTTTTTTTTACAAAATCCGGAAATGGAGAAAACTTAACATGGACATCATTTTGGTATGATTCTATGATTATCTGACACACCATTCTCCTTCCAGTGAGTAGGTACAGGTTAGGAGGGAGGATAGCCCAATACAATTTTGTTGGCATAGGTTCTCTATTTTTCCTAACGAAGCCAATAAATGGAAACAAATATGGCATGGAAAGGTACTTGGTTACGAGATTATTTCTACGATTGTTATAGACCCTTACACTTTACAGTGTAGAGAGAGTAAGAAAGGAAAATAGGAAAAAGGAAGAAAGTTATGCTTTAAAACTTATCAAACAATGGAACTATATTTGATATAAGAAGATTTTTAGGCTCGAAAAAAATGGGTTTTATTATTAAAGACCACGACCTCCATTCAGCAGGGGATGATGGGAAGGACAGGGGTGCTCTCTTATCAGTTTCTAGCATAAATCCAGGACATATCAAGCAAAAACAACCATATTTTATACGTTAGATTGTTTGCGTAAGATTAATTTGAGACTCTCTTTTTTCAGGGCGATGCTTAAAGAAACAGATTAATGTTATTAGAACTTCTAGATCAAGATTCAGAAAATTAATTTGAGCTTTGTATAGCAATTCGAAACTCCAGCTGCACCTCTCATTTCATAGCGATTGATTTGGAATTATGTTATAAACTGATTCAAAATAATGCCAATTAAATAATAAAAAATTCTATAATTTCTGAAAATATCATTTGTTTTTGAAAGGTGTAGCAAAGCACACCGGGTCAGCTAGTTATAACATAAAAAAAACTTAATTAAAAAAAACGTCCAAAATTTTGAAATTTTGTGAAATCTGTGAATATTTCCAAAATTTTGAGTCTGTGACACAGATTCTATGATGAAAATTGGTTTAAAACTTTATAAAATTTAAGATTTTTCTGTGATTTCGGCAACCTTGCCTTGAATATAGCGCCTTTGCTCGCTCTTGAAAAGAAACATTCGAAGAACAAAAACATACACCCAAAATAATTTTCACTTAAAAAATTAGTGACATCTGTAGTGAATTCTCGCCATACGTAATTTCGTTTGAATTTTAAGTGATGGGTCAAGTGAATTACACTATGATGTTCGAGTGAAATTTATCTGAGTTTCTAAGTATGTTTCTAGTTAATTATCTCTCGCGTTTTTAAATAAAAGAACATTTATAGAACAGCACTACGATTTCAAATACTTACATTACGCTTTTGCCATTAATTTACTGCGGATAGTGCGACTTCTAAATCTTCCCTGCTGCAAACCCGAAAATCTGTCCCGTTCAACCCACAAGCTGAAACATGATAACACCTTTAAATAACTTTTTCTTACATCACGTTTAACACAAACTACCGCCAAAATCGCCTTTTAAAGAATTGGAAAAATCTAAATCCAGCATAAGCTTTAAATGCTGCTCTTTAGAATTTGCCATTTTGAACTCTGAAAATAAACACAATTACAACCTGACATTCACTTGAAATTCAAGTGATGGGGAAGTGAATATTTTTTCTCACTTCAAATTCAAGTGACGACTGAAGTGAATGTGGATGAATTCACTTGAAGTTTAAGTGATTGCCAAGTGAAATGTATATATCGCACTTGAATGGAAGAAAATCACTGGATCCTTGTTTTTCAGTGAAAATTCATGTGTATTTTAAGAGTGAATTTGGGTTCAGTGTAATTATTGAGTATCGACTGGACTGTGAATTCGCTGCTAGATTCTACGGCGGAAAACGCTTATCTTGCCTCGATTAATGGTGCTTATACTGCTCCATGGGGGGAGGTTTCATATATAATAATAATAATAATTTATTCATTGAAATTAAGGTAACCTTAAAGTTATATGTTACTATTGCACAAGGTCAAGGAAATACAATTTAGGATATTGAATAATACAAAACTCTGGTTCTGTAGGTTCAAATATCACTGTCTGAGCTTTCGCTTGAAGACTGCCATGGATTCCGCTGATCTGGTTTCTATTGGGAGTAGGTTCCAGTGAGACGCGCCATAAATCAGGATACTTTTCCTAGATGTTGTGGTTTGTTGAGGTACAACGAAGGATTTGGATCTATCACTCCGCGTTCTTTGCATTTCACTTTGCAGATATTCAGGGGCGCCTTCGTAGTACAAGTTACGCATAAAACAACGAATGCGTTGGTGATAGTTCTCTGGTAGATCATGGCCCATAATGCTGTTTTTGATTTGTACACTGCCGGCCAAAAGTTTGGGATCACCCACTAAAAAACATGCAAATTTTGATCGTTCATATCTCAGCCGTCTTAGGACATATTGCAAATCTTCTGATCTCATTTGAAAGATAATGAGCAATAGCTATCTCGGAGGTATTTTGCCCAAATATAATGTTTTAGTTTTGAACTTAAAACTTAACCTAAAGTTATAACATTTTCCAAAAATCGCACTTAATATTCAAAGCCGATCATCTCGGGATAGGGTGGACCAAATCTCAAAATTTGAGTGGCATTAGAATTCCTGTTCTTTACTTCTCAAAACACAATCAAAAAATTTTGAGAAAAAATTCAAGAATGTATTTTTAATTAATAAAATAGACACTTGAGTTATCGTCCAAAAGTTTGGGATCACCTCTTTGTATGGTAAGTTTGGGATCATTCTTATAAAAACATGCAAATTTATTTTATTCATATCTTTCTCATCTAACATCGTATTGCATATCTGAAGGGTTCATTTGGAAGCTGAGGAATTGTTGTTTTTTAATAAATTCATTCAAAAATTATATTTTAAGGTGAGAACTATAAAAAAAATCTGCCAAAATCTACCAAAGTAATCATGTTATTCAAGCTGTTGATGGAACCCGATGTATAGATTTGCAGATCATCTGCATATAGGTGATATTGACACTTAAGATCTTTGACAATACTGTCGATGTAAAGGCTGAATAACAAGGCACTCAGGCATGAACCTTGTGGTGTTCCATCGATCATTCTTTGCTCAGATGAATATTGTTGTCCACATTTAACCACTTGTGATCGGTGACTTAAAAACGACGAAATTAAATCACAGGCATCAGTGGAAAACCCGAATTCATGAAGAAGTTTTGATCGCAGAAGATGGTGTTGAACACAATTGAAGGCGAGTGAAAAATCAATCAGGATCATAACGGTGCACTTGTTACCACCTGGGTTATTGTAGATATCGTGAGTCACTCTTGTTAGAGCTGTTGTGGTGCTATATCTTTTACGGTATCCTGATCGATTTGGTGCGAGCATGTGTGGTTCACTGTTTACTCTTTTCCATGTAAGTGGAAAGGTGTTGGTTTCGATATGATGCCAATACAGTGACTGTTTTTCATCTTTCGGCAAACAATTCTAAAAGGCGTTCTCAACTACTTTTTCAAGTTTTAGCCATAGATATAGAAAATGAAACTTTTCAGTGTCTAAACACGAAACAATGATATAACTCACACATTATAGCCGTTTTCTATGGTAAGATAAGCTTCCTTCTTATGCTGGCCATTATGCCTCATTATCCCCTAAGTAGATAGTAAGTAAACATGTAGACAATTTCAAAATGGTACATATATGAAAATCGGTTCAGTTGTAAATCGGGTCTATATGACCCGGCGAATTGTCCTTTTTTTAACCGTAAAACAAAGTTAAGGTGTCTGGAAATCTTAACTAAGCTTAAATAAAATCATAGATGAAAGGTTCCAGAGCTTATAAAGCTACCCCAATGAAAACATAAAGAGCGGGAATTTTTCGGAGTAGAATAAAGAATCCCGGTCTACGAAATCCTAATTTATTTTTTCAAATAACCGGGAACTCCCAGAATTAGCACACTTATATTCCCAGGTTACATAAAAACGTAATGGAAATGGTAGTTCAAATCGTTTATAAAGATATTTTCAGTAGCCATTGTGAAGATGTTTTTATTGAGCGGTTTTACATTATTCTTTTAAGACACGCTATGCACAAAATCAACCGGAGTAAAACGTTTTGAACAATATCGAGCAAAATCTTGCACGAGTAAGCCTTCTAATGTACTTCTATGAGATGAACTTGTTTTTTTTAGCATTCTTCTCTGTCTTCGTGTAGAAAAGAGGTTTTTGATACATCGAATCAATTACTTCCTTTCCACAGCTGATTTTTATATGTAGACCAATATCAAATAGTCATCTACTAAACTTTTTCAAATTTTTTCGATCTAACCCATTCTAATACCTTTCTGGTCAATAGAAATATACTCACAAATGTGAAACCGGGCAACAGCATCATCGCCCAAACATAGTCGCATTTCGTTACGAATGAATAACCTAATGATTGGTCGCAAACACGCGACAACCCGCAAAAAAAGAATCGGCGCGGAATAAATTTAAAATTTATGACGTGCAAATTAGATAAAGCATTATTATAACACGGAATTGTATGCTCTAGTGATGGGGGGCGGGGTCTTCCTGCCGCCAATTTTTCCATTCTCAATCCGGCTGCTGGGTCCAATCAAACACAAATATGTATTTGATTCCAGTCGAGGTGGGGTATGCTGAAAACTTAATGCGATTTAGTGGTTTGGTGCACCTTCCAGCTTCCCAAATACGTTGTGCTATTCGCGGATTTATTAGGATCAATTATAACACATATTGCTTTAGCCCCGCTGGGTCTTCTACCCCGTTGTGACCCTACCTGGTTTGAATTGATGGCATAGATGCATTTCCGATTTAGTTGTTCCGCTCATTTTCGCTCCAAGCATAATGGGCTTCTTCCGGTGTGCGCTAGGTCTAGTCCAATTTAGCATAGATCGATGGCAATAAAATTTTAATTGGTTCGATTGATGCGGATTGTGGTTTATTGCATCTGGACAGCATTATAGGGGTTTTGAGGTGCAAAAAAAACGCCTGTTTTGGCCAAGCTTTTAATTGAATGGCGAGTGCATTAGCGTGAGATCGATGCAACCATGCTTTTCGAGTGATAATTAGGTCCCTAGAAACATTTGTAGTCCATTTTAAATTTAAAAAAAGGCTTATAAAGATCACTTCTCACGTCACACTTCTCAAGTCTTACGTCTCACTTTTTATTTCTTACTTTTCACGTCTTACATCTCATTTCTAAAGTCACATTTTTTACTTCACACTTATCACGTGTTACCTCTCACTTCAAATGTATCTCGTCTTATTTCAACACAATATATAATCTACACAAGGCGACAAAATTTACATTTTTCTGAGGTGCAATGAATTTAAAAAGTAATTTCTACCGATTTGGGTAGGTACCCTGAGTCTTAATATGCTATATTTCTATCAGATTTTGTTATTGAAATTTCTGCACTTTTTTTTACAAAAACTCAAATAAAAAACATATCATTTTAAAATAAAAGTTTTATATGAATTATCAACTTTCTTCAAGACTTCAAGCAATTTTGAGTACTGTGAAAAAATTGCAGAAGTTTTATGTTTTTTTTTACATTTTTCCATTTATCAAATTCTCAAATAGTTTTAAACCAAACTGAATTTAAATTTTTTTTAAATCATAAGTATAATCTTTTTGCAGGTTTCAAAAAAATTGTTTAATGAAATCAAGTTTTTTTGAACATTTGCTTCAGTAATGTCAAAAATATTTGTAATGATATGTTTCCATTTTTTTACTATTGAATTTTACTTTTTTGATCATGCATCATTTATATAATAATATAATATTAATCCCTTTTTGGATGAAGTATGATAAACAGAATCAGAATAAAATTTTTCATAAATGCAGGTTTGTAAGTCAATCAGTTATCAATGTTTGATTTAACTTAAAATTGATACATTTTAAAACTCCTTATCACGAAAACTAAATGTGTTCGACCAAATTTTAAGGAAGATTCGAGTTCAGTACGCTAATATCTACCAAATCAATCATTAAAAAATAAGCACCAAAATGCTGTTGCCTTGAGCCATCAATTAAATTCTGTAAATGGTTATGGTGAAACGTGTAATCTAAAAAAAAAAACTTCTGAAAAGTTTCAAAAACTTATCTTTTTAATTTTCATACTTAGTTTTAATTTTCAAATAAGTTTATCGATTTTTGAAGTACAGTTTTATTTTTCTAATCTCTTATTAACTTGCTGAATTTAATTGTCAAATTATTTAAATTTTAGGAATATTTTTAACAAATTTGTCTTTGTTTTTAAATTCTGAATTTTTGTGTACTTGACACATAAGCCCTTAAATCTAAATTTTTAATAAGAATAACATAGTTTCAACCTTCAGTTCTTTTCAGCACCAAATACAGACCCCGTTCGTTTTCGGCAACATTCGATTTTGGCAAAATTCGATTTTGGCAACATCCGATTTCGGCACATGTGCCAAAATCGAACGGTTTTTAGAAACAACATTACCTTTTAGTTTTTGTTATAACAGGACCATTTTAATTCAGAAAAACACCATAAAAACGCTTTTATGTTCTGAAATGGTGATTAAATGCAACAATAAAAACAAAAGTTTTTTGAAAAACTTATAAAGTACTCAAAACTGACAAATAGATGAAAAATTCAAAAAGTTGAAAAAAAATTTTATGAAGAGATTAACCACCGTAATTTTTGTTTGTTACTTTGATTTATCGGCCTAGCGGTGAAAAGTGATGTCCTTTTTAGTAGGGCAATCTAAAGATTATGAAATTTTTTTTTTTTTTTTTTTATATAGATGGATAGAAGGTTAGAAGAAATGAAAGATGGTGAAAATGAGCGGGTAGAATTTGTCTAGAAGCATACCATCACATACCAAATTTTTGTTCCTCACGAGCCTACTACTATGAAGTGGTAGATACAGATAGAGTTGCATCTACCACCACACATTAGTAGGCTTAGCGTGGTCCGCCCCACAAGCGAGAACTTGTAGTGCGGACGAACAAAAAAGATGGTATGTGATCGCTCAGATAAGCTCCCTTTAACTCAGAAACGCATCTATCGATGTTTAAGTCTTCTCAGTTTGTTATCTTCGCATTCGTTACATGCGGGGTTTGCATGCGAAACGGTACGGTCGATAGTCTGATAGTGACCAACCACCGATGCTATGATGTCGTGTTTTTTTATTTCTTTTTGGCCAAAGTTATTTAATTTTATGAAGAGATTAACCACCGTAATTTTTGTTTGTTACTTTGATTTATCGGCCTAGCGGTGAAAAGTGATGTCCTTTTTAGTAGGGCAATCTAAAGATTATGAAATTTTTTTTTTTTTTTTTTTTTATATAGATGGATAGAAGGTTAGAAGAAATGAAAGATGGTGAAAATGAGCGGGTAGAATTTGTCTAGAAGCATACCATCACATACCAAATTTTTGTTCCTCACGAGCCTACTACTATGAAGTGGTAGATACAGATAGAGTTGCATCTACCACCACACATTAGTAGGCTTAGCGTGGTCCGCCCCACAAGCGAGAACTTGTAGTGCGGACGAACAAAAAAGATGGTATGTGATCGCTCAGATAAGCTCCCTTTAACTCAGAAACGCATCTATCGATGTTTAAGTCTTCTCAGTTTGTTATCTTCGCATTCGTTACATGCGGGGTTTGCATGCGAAACGGTACGGTCGATAGTCTGATAGTGACCAACCACCGATGCTATGATGTCGTGTTTTTTTATTTCTTTTTGGCCAAAGTTATTTAATTTTATGAAGAGATTAACCACCGTAATTTTTGTTTGTTACTTTGATTTATCGGCCTAGCGGTGAAAAGTGATGTCCTTTTTAGTAGGGCAATCTAAAGATTATGAAATTTTTTTTTTTTTTTTTTATATAGATGGATAGAAGGTTAGAAGAAATGAAAGATGGTGAAAATGAGCGGGTAGAATTTGTCTAGAAGCATACCATCACATACCAAATTTTTGTTCCTCACGAGCCTACTACTATGAAGTGGTAGATACAGATAGAGTTGCATCTACCACCACACATTAGTAGGCTTAGCGTGGTCCGCCCCACAAGCGAGAACTTGTAGTGCGGACGAACAAAAAAGATGGTATGTGATCGCTCAGATAAGCTCCCTTTAACTCAGAAACGCATCTATCGATGTTTAAGTCTTCTCAGTTTGTTATCTTCGCATTCGTTACATGCGGGGTTTGCATGCGAAACGGTACGGTCGATAGTCTGATAGTGACCAACCACCGATGCTATGATGTCGTGTTTTTTTATTTCTTTTTGGCCAAAGTTATTTAATTTTATGAAGAGATTAACCACCGTAATTTTTGTTTGTTACTTTGATTTATCGGCCTAGCGGTGAAAAGTGATGTCCTTTTTAGTAGGGCAATCTAAAGATTATGAAATTTTTTTTTTTTTTTTTTTATATAGATGGATAGAAGGTTAGAAGAAATGAAAGATGGTGAAAATGAGCGGGTAGAATTTGTCTAGAAGCATACCATCACATACCAAATTTTTGTTCCTCACGAGCCTACTACTATGAAGTGGTAGATACAGATAGAGTTGCATCTACCACCACACATTAGTAGGCTTAGCGTGGTCCGCCCCACAAGCGAGAACTTGTAGTGCGGACGAACAAAAAAGATGGTATGTGATCGCTCAGATAAGCTCCCTTTAACTCAGAAACGCATCTATCGATGTTTAAGTCTTCTCAGTTTGTTATCTTCGCATTCGTTACATGCGGGGTTTGCATGCGAAACGGTACGGTCGATAGTCTGATAGTGACCAACCACCGATGCTATGATGTCGTGTTTTTTTATTTCTTTTTGGCCAAAGTTATTTAATTTTATGAAGAGATTAACCACCGTAATTTTTGTTTGTTACTTTGATTTATCGGCCTAGCGGTGAAAAGTGATGTCCTTTTTAGTAGGGCAATCTAAAGATTATGAAATTTTTTTTTTTTTTTTTTTTTTTTTATATAGATGGATAGAAGGTTAGAAGAAATGAAAGATGGTGAAAATGAGCGGGTAGAATTTGTCTAGAAGCATACCATCACATACCAAATTTTTGTTCCTCACGAGCCTACTACTATGAAGTGGTAGATACAGATAGAGTTGCATCTACCACCACACATTAGTAGGCTTAGCGTGGTCCGCCCCACAAGCGAGAACTTGTAGTGCGGACGAACAAAAAAGATGGTATGTGATCGCTCAGATAAGCTCCCTTTAACTCCCTTTAACTTTTTGTTCGTCCGCACTACAAGTTCTCGCTTGTGGGGCGGACCACGCTAAGCCTACTAATGTGTGGTGGTAGATGCAACTCTATCTGTATCTACCACTTCATAGTAGTAGGCTCGTGAGGAACAAAAATTTGGTATGTGATGGTATGCTTCTAGACAAATTCTACCCGCTCATTTTCACCATCTTTCATTTCTTCTAACCTTCTATCCATCTATATAAAAAAAAAAAAAAAAAATTTCATAATCTTTAGATTGCCCTACTAAAAAGGACATCACTTTTCACCGCTAGGCCGATAAATCAAAGTAACAAACAAAAATTACGGTGGTTAATCTCTTCATAAAATTAAATAACTTTGGCCAAAAAGAAATAAAAAAACACGACATCATAGCATCGGTGGTTGGTCACTATCAGACTATCGACCGTACCGTTTCGCATGCAAACCCCGCATGTAACGAATGCGAAGATAACAAACTGAGAAGACTTAAACATCGATAGATGCGTTTCTGAGTTAAAGGGAGCTTATCTGAGCGATCACATACCATCTTTTTTGTTCGTCCGCACTACAAGTTCTCGCTTGTGGGGCGGACCACGCTAAGCCTACTAATGTGTGGTGGTAGATGCAACTCTATCTGTATCTACCACTTCATAGTAGTAGGCTCGTGAGGAACAAAAATTTGGTATGTGATGGTATGCTTCTAGACAAATTCTACCCGCTCATTTTCACCATCTTTCATTTCTTCTAACCTTCTATCCATCTATATAAAAAAAAAAAAAAAAAAAAAATTTCATAATCTTTAGATTGCCCTACTAAAAAGGACATCACTTTTCACCGCTAGGCCGATAAATCAAAGTAACAAACAAAAATTACGGTGGTTAATCTCTTCATAAAATTAAATAACTTTGGCCAAAAAGAAATAAAAAAACACGACATCATAGCATCGGTGGTTGGTCACTATCAGACTATCGACCGTACCGTTTCGCATGCAAACCCCGCATGTAACGAATGCGAAGATAACAAACTGAGAAGACTTAAACATCGATAGATGCGTTTCTGAGTTAAAGGGAGCTTATCTGAGCGATCACATACCATCTTTTTTGTTCGTCCGCACTACAAGTTCTCGCTTGTGGGGCGGACCACGCTAAGCCTACTAATGTGTGGTGGTAGATGCAACTCTATCTGTATCTACCACTTCATAGTAGTAGGCTCGTGAGGAACAAAAATTTGGTATGTGATGGTATGCTTCTAGACAAATTCTACCCGCTCATTTTCACCATCTTTCATTTCTTCTAACCTTCTATCCATCTATATAAAAAAAAAAAAAAAAAAAAATTTCATAATCTTTAGATTGCCCTACTAAAAAGGACATCACTTTTCACCGCTAGGCCGATAAATCAAAGTAACAAACAAAAATTACGGTGGTTAATCTCTTCATAAAATTAAATAACTTTGGCCAAAAAGAAATAAAAAAACACGACATCATAGCATCGGTGGTTGGTCACTATCAGACTATCGACCGTACCGTTTCGCATGCAAACCCCGCATGTAACGAATGCGAAGATAACAAACTGAGAAGACTTAAACATCGATAGATGCGTTTCTGAGTTAAAGGGAGCTTATCTGAGCGATCACATACCATCTTTTTTTGTTCGTCCGCACTACAAGTTCTCGCTTGTGGGGCGGACCACGCTAAGCCTACTAATGTGTGGTGGTAGATGCAACTCTATCTGTATCTACCACTTCATAGTAGTAGGCTCGTGAGGAACAAAAATTTGGTATGTGATGGTATGCTTCTAGACAAATTCTACCCGCTCATTTTCACCATCTTTCATTTCTTCTAACCTTCTATCCATCTATATAAAAAAAAAAAAAAAAAAAAAAATTTCATAATCTTTAGATTGCCCTACTAAAAAGGACATCACTTTTCACCGCTAGGCCGATAAATCAAAGTAACAAACAAAAATTACGGTGGTTAATCTCTTCATAAAATTAAATAACTTTGGCCAAAAAGAAATAAAAAAACACGACATCATAGCATCGGTGGTTGGTCACTATCAGACTATCGACCGTACCGTTTCGCATGCAAACCCCGCATGTAACGAATGCGAAGATAACAAACTGAGAAGACTTAAACATCGATAGATGCGTTTCTGAGTTAAAGGGAGCTTATCTGAGCGATCACATACCATCTTTTTTGTTCGTCCGCACTACAAGTTCTCGCTTGTGGGGCGGACCACGCTAAGCCTACTAATGTGTGGTGGTAGATGCAACTCTATCTGTATCTACCACTTCATAGTAGTAGGCTCGTGAGGAACAAAAATTTGGTATGTGATGGTATGCTTCTAGACAAATTCTACCCGCTCATTTTCACCATCTTTCATTTCTTCTAACCTTCTATCCATCTATATAAAAAAAAAAAAAAAAAAAAATTTCATAATCTTTAGATTGCCCTACTAAAAAGGACATCACTTTTCACCGCTAGGCCGATAAATCAAAGTTGAAAAAAAAATTCAAACAAAAGGCTGAGAATGACAAAAACAACTAATAAACTAATAAACAAGCAAATATGACAAATAAAAACAAACATTATAAACTAAATAAGAAATGTGCAAAATGCATAAAAAACATGAAGAAAAAAATTAGAAATGATTAAAAATGGTCGGAAATTGACTAAAAATAACGATTCTGATGATAAAAATAGTTATTTTGTGAAACTAACTAAAAAAAAAATTGAGAAAAAAAACTTTCGATTTCGGCAACATTCGATTTTGGCAACACAAAATGTACGGGCGTGTTGCCAAAATCGAACGGAGTCTGTATTTCAATCGAAAGTGACAAAATACTCAGAGCTTGTAACTTCAAAAATGAACTTTTTAAGGCGTTTATTTTGATAACTGGAGGATTTTTTTATAAAAAGGTTTTATATCTGACTTCTATCACTGGCACTTTTCAAATAATAATAAATATATTCTTTTTTTTTATCATATTAAATAAAATCATCAACCATTGAACAAATTCTTCCAAGTTCAAAACGGACTTTTTCAGTTTTCGAAAATTCACATTTCAATCGTAATTGAACATTTTTTGATCAAATTCCAAATACTACAGCGGAATTTTTCAATCAACCCTTCAGTTCAAAATGAAGAAAATAATTTGAATTAAGATGAATAAAAATTAACAATTATTATCATTTTCCTAACAACTAATCATGGATAGTTTTGTACCTGATTGGGCTTTTATTCAAGAAATCAGATTTGTTTTTAACTTTGTGTTTTAGAATCGTTTATTTTAAATTTGCTAAGAATTTTTTTTGAAATAAATTTCTAGTTTAGTATAATGAACATAATTTTAAAAAAATAATCAATGACTTACCGAAAATTTTAAACTTTTATTGTGATATGTTTTGAAAATTTAGTTTTTTTTATCAGTCATTTTTTTTTTAGTTTGTGTGGTAATTATGAGTGAGATACGGCGTTAGAAATTCCTTTTTTTATTGTTTATTTTGGTATTGTTATTATTTTAAGCTAAATTTGAATTTCGAAAAACTCCCCCATGGACAGGTCCTTTGCACGGGCCTGATGCAAGGTATAATATTTTGCAGCCAGCAGATGCATCAGAGGTGCCAGGTGGTTTTGTTCAAAATTAGGACACCGTGATGAAAAAAACAGGATTTTTCAGGACACCACTACATTGATAAAGTTAAAATTCGATTTAAGATTTGTTTGATGTTCTCATCTTTCAACAATAAATTTAGTAACAATTTAGATTTTGTTTCAAAGTCACGACAAATAAGGAAATTTTAAGGGCCATTTTTCAAATGAATCGCAACAGCAAAATTTTTAATTTATCCTTGAAAGGGGGGGGGGGGAATAAATTGAGACAATTTTGGTCGCCTTGAAACAGGGGTGACAGGTGGTTTTGTCAAAAATCTGCACAACGCGAAGGAAAAATCAGTATTTTTCAGGACAGCACTTGATTCATGATAATAACAAGCATCTTTACTTAGATTGTATAAAATATAGGTGTTTTAAATGCCTTGATTTATGCAAAAGCAGTACTCAGCTTCTTGGCTGCAGTTCGTATAAAAAAAAACACCATTTAAATGCCATCTGTATCTAAGATTATCATCTGTCAAATGGGTTTAACTATTTTATTACAAATAAATCTGTAATAAAATAGTTAAACCCATTTAACAGATGATAATCTTAGATACAGATGGTATTTAAATGGTGGTTTTTTATATGAACTGCAGCCAAGAAGCTGAGTACTGCTTTTGCATTTTCTCATAGTTCATCAACCAATTCGATCCTATTTGAGAAGCAGTTATGAAAAGGTGACATACCCGAAAAATCAGGACACCTGGCACCTCTGCTTTGTAAAACGGAAGCAAGTGGGTGAAAGAGAAGAAAATTTCCAAACTGATATTTCAGTACCGTATTGACGGTTTGGTACCAAAATGCCATTGAAATCAAAGGGAAACTGACGTTCTGTTAATGCCTGACCTGCAGTTTATATGAAAAAAAATCACCATTCAAATATCATCTGAACCAAGGATTGTTATCAGTTTAACTATTTTATTAAAGATTTGTTCGATATCCTGATGATTTACCCAATTTCACCGAAGAGAGGGGGGGGGGGGGTTGGTTTGCTTTTGTATTCGGGCTATTTTGAGTTGAGTACTTTGTAACAAACACTGTTTTCTACCACGTACCATGCCGATCTTATCAAAAAAAAGTTTTTACTCTCCTCAACCTTATGTTTTATAAACGGGAAAATATTTCGGCTTTTTCAGTCAATTTACGGATCCAAAACACCTTCTCTTCTAATTCCGACGTTTGGATCCGTAAATTGACTGAAAAAGCCGAAATATTTTCCCGTTTGTACATTTTCACCAGTCGAAAACAATTATCTACTTATGTTTTATCAAAGAAGGCTATCGTTACTCAATAAAATTACAATTACAAATTAAAAAAAAAATGATTGAAGAAACACCACCACGAGAGATTTCTAGTACAATCTGACACTAACGGATCATATCCGATACATAAATATTGATTCCGTCACTTAATTTTGAAAATCTGTAAAATCTAGACACTCTGAGCAATAATCAGGACAAAATCTGTGTCTGATCAAAATCTGGACGAAGGGTCAAAAGTTTGTGTTTTACAGATAAATCTGGGCACCTGGCAACCCAGCCTGGTACGACAATGAGGAACTTGAATGTGGAAAATAAATCATTAATTGGATCAAAAGTACGTTATGGACTGATTTATTTCCTGGATAGTTTCACAGAATAAGATTAGAAATATAGTTCAATCAGTGTTCGGCACTAAACCGCCAATCCGCTAATCGCTTATTAGTCCGCTTACTTTTAGTTAGCGGTTTAATTTTGCTGCTGAATTTTTGGTGAGCTAGCGAATTATAAAGTTCCGTTATTTTTTGGTTCCGCTAATTGATGACCGCTTAATCTATTATATACAATTCTCTTGTAACGGTGTTTGTAGTACCAGTAGTACTACTCCTCCAAAATGACCCAAAAAATTCAAATGAAATTATTTTTAGAATATTCTGTAGGCATGCGAATCGGTTTATATTGAATAAAAATAACAGAAAGTCGCATGAACTGTCCGTAATAATTAAATTTGTAGTTTTTTGAATCAAATTAAAGTCATGGCATCCATTTTTTCGAGAATTTCTTTCCTTTGGGCTGTTTGTTTTTCGTCTCCAAGGTCCAGGCGTCGCGAGTGAACGTCGCGATAGAATAGTAACCATGGCATAGCATACTGATTAGTGGGAACATTTGGGCGCGTATTTCTCAACCAAGCATATTTTCAATGCACGTGGTGGCGCTATGAAGCCTAGATGTGATTTTTTTTCTTCTTGATTCCTAGCTCATTTGTTCAGCACATGGTATTGAATGACGCCAAGATGTGACCCGGATTGATATTTTGTCGATCGAATTAAAACAATCGTAAACGATTTTAGAAACTAAAATTATTTTGATTTCGTTTTAATGGAAGCTACAATTGCTGTCTTAAAACTGATGTTACTGTTTTCTGATGTGGGAATAAAGTGAGAAGATTTACATACAGTTGCGTTCAAAAAAGAATGAAATCGCTTGAAACTGCACACCCACTTCCAACTTTGACAAGCTGCCATTTCTCTCTCGGTTGATATTTTTTCATGAAAATTTCACACAATTTAGTTCAACTATCCAACAAACACCCTCCAAAATTTGAAGTCTTTACAAAGCCGGGAGACAAAGATACAGCTTTTCCCGTAAAAAAGGGAAATTTGGAATTGCTTCACTAAAAATGCTGTATCTTTGACAATTTTCATTGAAAAATCTTGAAATTTGGTCCAAAGATGTGAAAATGTTTAATCTAATATCAGGCCAAGTTTCGTCAAAATCGTTGGACGTGATCAAAAATGGTGCCGGGTAGAAAACGAGGTTCATTGTCGCCCAGCAGACGATTGCATTCTTTTTTGGACGGATGTTTGTATGGAAAATATCGTAATCCATGTATTCTTGGATTTTTCTTTCACAAAATCAAAATTTATTACAAAGAATGTTGTAAATTGATAGGAACTTTATTCGTGCTTTGTTTTGGAAGAGAAAATGTTTCAACAGAGTTCAAAATAAGAAGAACAGAGTTTCAGAAATGACTAGCTAATTATACCAATAAACAAATTTAAAACACAATTACAGCGAGTGTTCTATTTGTTCTTGTGTTTCAATACCAGCTCTGTTGGAACAATTTATGTTTCTAAACAAAGCACGAATGAAGTTCCTATCAATTAACAACATTATTTGTAATAAATTTTGATTTATTGAAAGAAAAAATCAAGAATACATGGATTACGATGTTTTCCATACAAACATCCGTCCAAAAAAGAATGAAATCGTCTGCTTGGCGATAATGAACCTGATTTTCTACCCGGCACCATTTCTGATCACGTTCATCGATTTTGACGAAACTTGGCCTGGTATTAGATCAAACATTTTCACATCTTTGGACCAAATTTCAAGATTTTTCAATGAAAATTGTCAAAGATACAGCATTTTTAGTGAAGCAATTCCGAATTTCCCTTTTTTACGGGAATAGCTGTATCTTTGTTTCCCGGCGTTGTAAAGACTTCAAATTTTGGAGGGTGTTTGTTGGATAGTTGAACTAAATTGTGTGAAATTTTCATGAAAAAATATCAACCGAGAGAGAAATGGCAGCTTGTCAAAGTTGGAGGTGGGTGAGCAGCTTCACGCGATTTCATTCTTTTTTGAACGCAACTGTATCATTGCAGAAAGCAATACGCCTAGAAGGTTGGTTTTGATTCATATCGGTAACAGAAAAAAAAAAGATGTTTTCGACAGAAATAGATCAAACATATTTTTTGAAAATGTACAAATGTACTTAACTGAAGATGTATCAAGCACCTTATAATTTTTAGAACAACAATAAGATTAGATGAAAATGAACTGCAACATGAACTCAACAGGAGCCTGTCCTCTCAAGTAGATTATATAGGATTGATGTATTTAAAGGCTGAATGCAGAGATTTTTTTGTATTTATTGCAAGCATGAGAGAAAGTTATCAATTAAATGAACAAATTGTTCATAACAAAAAGGTACAATAGAACAAGTGTAAACGTTCTTCATTTGGCTCCACTGAATCAACAGAATTCAATCCGATTGCAGGAGTACCACAAGGTAGTAATTTGGGACCATTATTGTTCACGTTGTTCTGCAATGATATAAACACGCTTCTTGCTGGATGTAGAGTACTCATGTATGCGGATGATCTAAAAATATTTCTGATCATAAACAGTCTTGCTGATTCCTACGAATTACAACAATACCTTGATACAGTAGTGAACTGGTGTGCTGTCAACTCTCTGGTTTTGAGTGTTGCTAAGTGTTGTATCATAACATTTGGACGCAGGAAACAACCTTTCTTGTACGATTATAATATTGTTGGCGAACAATTACATCGTGTAGACCGAATAAAGGATCTTGGTGTTATTTTAGACAGTCATATGACTTTTAAGCACCACTACTCTGCTACTATTGAAAAAGCTAACCGGATGCTGGGATTTATAATTCGTTTGAGCAAAGAATTTACTGATCCTGCCTGCCTGCGAGCTCTATACTGCTGTTTGGTTCGTTCAACATTAGAATCTGCAAGGCTTGTTTGGTGGCCATTTGAAGCTGTATGGATTGCACGTTTTGAAGCAATTCAAAGAAGATTTGTGCGATATGCTCTTCGGGAGTTGCCTTGGGAGAATCCTCTAAACCTGCAACCGTATGCTCAGCGTTGTGCTTTACTGGGTCTTCACACACTCTCGGATCGTCATGCCATCGGCCAATCACTGTTCGTGGCGAAGGTTTTACGAAATGAAATCGACTGTTCATGGTTGCTATCTCGCTGTAATATCTATGCTCCAGAAAGAGCTCTTCGAAATCGAGACTGGCTTTCATTAGAATCAAGTAGTACGCGGTATGGTAGTAACGACCCTTTACGGTCTGCAAAAATTAGCTTCCTACGATTTTATACGCTTTTCGACTTCAATGTATGTACCACAACCTTTAAACGTCGTATTGAAGCTTATCTAAGAGACGAATTGAGAAGTAATAGTTGAAAAATCATCGCTCGAGCAATTTATTTATGTAACCTTAAATTAAGTTTTATCATTAAGACAACTATGTCAGATGATTTAAAAGCAATAAAAAACAATAAATAATAAACAATTTACGAAAAAATGTATAAATTATTTCTTCATCTTTAAATTGTTGGGCTCAAAAAAAAAAAAGGAAACAATCTAACTAAATAAACTCATTTTTTTTAATCATTCGCCGAAACTCACTGTACTGTATTTTAACACACAATTAAACTACGTACTAAACATGAAAAGTGAGTTTTTGTATTACATGTTTTGGCTACATAGAAGAAACTTTTGATTCTATTGAAAAGTTTTTTTTTGTGATTGATATTCCAGTAGAAGCAGAATTTTTAATATGACCTGGAAGGTGTTGAAAATAATATAAATGACTTCCCATGAAACATGAAACAGAATTTGTTCTCTAAAATGATTCAGCATTATGTGAGAAAGGTCAGAAAGGGTGTTGAATAAAGGTCTTATGCTTCAAACAGCGTTCAGTAAAAGTGGAGTATCAAACATTAACTTAAATTGCAAAAAAACTGCAGATATATCAATGAAATTTAATAAATCAAACAGGAACACGTATTTACTTCATTACAAAGCCTTAACACTATGTTTCGCATCTATGAGCAATTTTAGAAAAAGCATTGTGTTTTCATTCACCTTAATACACAAGACAAATGTAAACTTAGAAATATCTGTATATGTATCTGAATTGAAATTAAGATTGAAATTTAAAAAAATAGAATCAAAAGAAACTTTTATGACCGTTACTCTTCTTGGCGTAAAAATCATAATTTTAAGATTTTGTATGATGTTTTCATGAAAATTTCTAGAAAATATTCATTCTACCGTCGAAGCATGAACAAATTTTTATCGATCCATGCGATTGTTGAAAGTCTGCTTTCAATCGATTGTTAATGAACAAATAAGGTCAGTTAGTTTAAATCATCAAAAGACCTAAAATGGATTCAAAGCAAAAAAAAAAAATTATGTCATTTAGCGAATAACACAATTTAAACATATTTTTTCTCCTTTAAAATCCATTCTTTACCTTGACTCATTAGGTTACAGCTAATTCATATGAATTTAATTAGCACTTTTTGCTTTAATAAATAAAAATACAGTTATTTGCAATATAAAAAGTCGCCAGATTTCATACCATTGCAAGTGCTGTTTGGCCTCACCTCAAGTTATAATGTGTCTTCTCTAAAAGTTTGGTATATGGCGAAAAAAAAATTATTAACATGATTTTAGCGTGAGAAGGTTTTTGAGTTCTAGATATGTTTCTTTGCTTTTTACAAACCTTTCTGCTTTGCAGTGTGAAGAAGGGAGGGATGTCTAGGAAATAAATCTAGATATCAATTATTTAAACAAATATAATTTATTTTTGAAAGGTGTAGCAAAGCACACCGGGTCAGCTAATCCCATATATATATATATATATATATATATATATATATATATATATATATATTTTTGAGTTCACGGATTACTACTAATAGAAGTTATATTTTTAGTCATTTATCAGGCTAATCAGGCACTTCGGATGGTCTCAATGGATCAGTGCGTACTAGATTCAAATGATAGGAATATTATGGGTAACCTCACACCACAGCCACACAGATGAACCAAGGGGGCTAAATAGCAGGTTATTCGATCTGTCAAATTCCAGAATCAGCCTTGTTGATTGCTGCGTTGCATTTGTTTTCTTTAATCCATAGAACAGCTGAGACCTAAGCTTGCCATTTCATTTTAGCACACTGCTAGTTTGTAAACAAAGATAATAAGCATCACCACACTTCGCCGTGCTCTTTTCTTCTACTTATTGTAAAAATCGGAAAACAAAGTATTTTAATAACCTTGAAATTCCATAACATTAAAATTCCATAAGTACTTCTTTAACAATAGTCAAAAAAAGAACAATCCAATATAAGTTGCTCAACAATATCGATTTTTTTAAAATCTTTAATTGGTTTATTGTATTAAAGTTAGTTTTTCAAAAATTAGTTCTTGCTTTTGATTTCACATATCAGTTTCTATAAAATAAGAAAAAAATCATAAGAATCATGTAAGTTCGGAAAAGGTGAAAACAGGTTAAAGATTTTACAAAAAAAATCTACACTATGTTTGCAACCATTGGAATAAAAAGATTTTAAATTCAACTGTAATCCATGCTACAAACAGTTAATATTTTTGTGTTGTTTTTAGAAGTTTTGGTCAACTGTATTTGAAATTTCGGTGTAACATTTGTACATTTACGTACATTTACATGTACGTTTTTTGGGTCACAGTTAGCAATTAGCGATAAGCGCTTCAAGCTTTAAGCGATAAATTTTTCTCCATATTTAGCAGTTTCAATTAGCGATCGCTAAACTTGACTTAGTTAGAGATTCAATTAGCGGCGCTAATTTTTCAGGTAGCGATGTCGAACACTGAGTTCAATGAATAAATGTCAATGTTTGAACCAAAAAAGAAAAGGCAATTCTATTGAAGTAATGAAAACAGCTTCCTTGATCCGTTGTCCCAGGGGCCTCTACTCTAAAAAGAACTGAGACATGTTGTAACCACTGACCATACTGTCTGGACACTCGATTTCGTTTGTTGGATAATTTTTTCAATAGTACGCAATATCGATTCCAGAGTGCGCATCCCAGTTAGAAAATGCCACCCAACTTTCGAAAAAAAATAGGCAATTTCTACGATAAAATCGGGCTAAACAGGTCAATTTTTCCTATAGGGCACTTGTATCGGAAAAATGGTAGGTTCGCCACCTATCGTCTGTATTGCGAACCTTCAACATTTGACAAAACAAAATTATCACAAAATTATTATATTATAAGTGTCATGTCAGTGTGATCAGTGCTGTAACCTTGAGGAAAATTGAAAGTCCCCGGCTCACCGGAAATCAATGACTGTCAGCAAAATGAATCATTTGCGTTTGACAAAACAGCCTAAATGGCGTTCCGGATAGGACTATTTTTTCCGCTGTTCTTGAGTCTAGCTGGGCTTGCCACGTGACCGGCTCATTTTTTGCCATTCCTCATGCCGTGTCACACTCCCGGTGGTAGTGTTTTGATCACATTAGAGTGATGTTTTATTTGTAGATTAAACGAAAATATTTTGCTCCCTGCCACGAAGATGAAAATCGTTTAAGCCACCCTCTCCGACGAAAGTCACTTTTTCCGAATGAAAACTCTGTTCCACAACGGAGAGAGAAAAAAAATGACTCGGAGATTAGCCGAGGCAGCCTCCGCCGAAGAAGAAAAATGAACAATTGAAAAATTTTAAAAGAAATAACCAAAACACACGTGCTGTCAATAATGGCGCCACGTGTTCGGCTCGATTCGGTTGCTGATTTCGTTTTCCCGCCTCCGTTGATGCGAAGGGATTATTACACTCTCTCCAAATGGCTCTGCCGTCTTTTCCCGCACTCAGAGTCAGAGTAGCCTCAGCTCGTGATTCTTCTACCGACCGGAATATTTGAAAAGAGATTCATTTAGACGCCTAGGGGAGGAGCGGGCTATATGCGCCTATTAAGCAGAACACTGATTTAATCAAATATCACATCGAATATGTGTACAAAAACTATATACACGTGTGCAGTCATCTGTTTTCTATACATTGGAGTAATTTTTATGTTAAAGTTTTCTTCTGTTTCCAAGAAAATGATTTTATTTGAAGTGTTGTCTAAAATGCCGAACCTCAAACCGTGCGGGCTAAATGCGCCTATTTATGTTTTGAACAAAATTTCTGGTTTTTGGGCAATATTTCCGTATAATTTCATTGAAACTGCTAGAAAGTAATAATTTGCGTACGACAAAGCTGAAGTTTTATAAAAATCTATGTATATCATAATTTTATGGAATAAAACAAAAGTTAGGGTTGCCATATTATGGAGGCAGTTCATCCATGAGAAAAACTTTATCAAATCTGTTTTAAGATCTTCAATTCTCTCTTAAGATGTTATTCAGAGCTTAGATTTGAAGGTTCAATGATAAAAAATATTTATTTATTCTATTTAACCTGTTATTTAAGGATGGAGGCATTTTACAAACATGATGGGGGCATACAAAAACACTCTATTATTCCACTATATAATCATTATTAAAACTCCACAAAAGCTGAAATATGTTTAGCTTAGCTTAGCTTAGCTTGATTGACTACTCACATCCACCTTTGAACTTTGGAACCCGAAATACTTCATCTTGAATTTATTTATCATTAGATGATTCCATTTTTGCTTCCACATTACTTTTAATGTATTTCGAACTCCATTGTCGCAGGCGTGGCTCAGTAGAACGAATTCCACATCGCCAATGGTTGCTACTCCGTGATTGACCGAGGCCATCAGTTTTGCTCAAAGGTCAAAAGAATGGTGCTTGGGATTAGCAGTTCATCCTCAATGCACAAAACAGATGCTCTCTCTTTAAACATCAATAACGGCGCCGGCCACGTCCTAGTAGTCAATGGATAGATTGGAAAAGGTAGAAAGGGATGAAAGATCAATTTTGTGCTTTAGGACCGAGGTTACCTCTGCATCCTAGCAAAATAATTTAAAGTTGGAGGTTTGGGAGTAAAGGACATGAGCAGGATACACTTTTGACTAGTGTAAAGAAATGAAAAACCAAATCCTATACATTGTACTACGCTCGTGTTCTTCCCTAACGACACTCAAAAGTTTGAAAATACAATTACTATTAACTATGAACTTCTAATATTGAAGAATAAAATTGAAGAAAAAAATTATACCGGTGTAAAAAAAAAAAAATCTTTTAACTGTCTTTCTTTTCTTTAACCATCAACATACTAAATTTAATCTTAACTTGAAAAAGTATGTATCAGATAAGTACTTTTCAATTTTTTCAAAACTTATTTTACTTTATGAAAATATTACTATTGTGTTACCAAAAAAGTTGATTATCCATTAAATGTTTAGCCAAATTTCAAAATCATGGAATCCAAGATTTATGATCCTACAAAAGTTGGAATTCCAATCAAAACTGCAACTTTCTGGCCAATTTTTATTTTATTTTTTTTTTTTTTGTTTTGGGATTTTAAACCCATAGGTTTATTCATCCCCAAAAGGCCAATTTTTAACTTCCGAAAATGCACTTTAACGTCGAGGAATTCTGTAGTTTATTCAAAGTCAATTTCGTGACAGAAAAAAGTGACGTAGATTAACAATATATGTATGCAACTGCATATAATCAATATTACGGTCGATAATCAGAAACATAACTAAACGATTAACTCAAACCGATAAACCCGACGAAAATTAAGTCAAAGTTTTCCATTAGAAGCTAAAATTGTATCACAATTTGGAAACTGTGACTTATCAAATTCTAACCTTTGCAAAGACTAAAAATTAAAAAAAAATACTTAGCTTTGTGCTTTCAGGCTGATAGTACCAGATTTTCTAATGAAGAGCATTCCTGGAGAAAAACCATCCGAGTCGGGAATCGGGAACCTAACTGGTAAGGATAACCAAGGATCGATCACACCAAATTCTTCCATTTCCTTGTTGAAAATCTCGTAGGTTCAGCAGTCCATTTCCTTCGCTTGATATCCTAGGTCCACAGAGCAGTTTGGGAAAACATTTGATCGAAAATTTCTGCTGCTCGCCCGTTTGGGAAAACATTTGATCGAAAAAAAAAAAAAAAAAAAAAAAAAAAAAAAAAATCCACAAAAGCTGAAATATGTTTAATTTCTAAAGTTCATTTGAGTAAGAAACAAAAACCATCCTAGTTTTTGTTTTAAGCTTCTTTACGTATAATTTTTAAAAGTCGAAATATTACATCAAAATGTATCAAAACCTTGTATGATTTTTTAATTTTTTTTAAGTTTGTAAATTCTTAAAATTCTTTCTTGCCTTATGTTCTAAGCGTATCACCCTCAAATTGCATTGGTCAGATAAGCAGTATATTCAGCCGTTTCATCAAACAGCCGTAGGGTCATTTAACCCGATAGGCCCATTTAGGAAACCTTTCCCCTACTTTGTGCGTTAGTTGTGTGCGGAAAGGATTTGACCCAGCAGCGAAACGAGCCTTTTTTCGTTATCGGAATCGAAGTAGGATGCTGTTGCAACTCCGCCCGGTTTCGGGTGCAGCAATCGTATTGAAAATAAATGGGGAAGCAATCAAAACTTCCTGCCGAAGGCTGCTTTGATTCGCAAACTGACGACGACCAACGGGGGAAGTTTATTGATGATGTGTATTCATGCTGTGCCATTGAGACATGCGTTTTCTTCGTTGTCGGTCTGTCGCCTAATGAACCACTAAATGATGGCGAATTGTGGGCACATTGTACAACTTAATTAAGGATTTCATGGCATCATGGTGGAATCTGGGGCAAAATTAAGCATCTGATAAAGGGATCTTCCTTCGTACGTCGGAAAACCATCATATTTGATAGAATATACTATATTCAAATCTTCAGCAGTTTGACCAGGTCTTTTTGCTACCTATCTTATTCTTCGAGTGTCTATCATCCACCTCTAACCATCTATGAATTAAGTCTCAAGTTTTTCCTTTTTTTCAATTTTTAAATGACGCAGGTTCTCGTCTTGCCCTTATCCCCCTTATGTCTCGTATAGTGTTGAAAGCTAAATTTTAAGTGGTGGTATGGAATTTTTACCAGGTTATGGGCCCAGATACCATTGTATTGGAAGAAAGGGTTAACACGAGAGGGATACTCTTAAGAATTGCGGTTAGCAAGTATAGGGTATTTCGGGGGAAAATGCACCTGCTAAGGGAAATGACCGAGTATGCGGAATACATACGCTGAACCCTCGAATACATTGCAACATGAGCTTCGTATTTCTATCTTCTAATCATATTCTGTCAATAAAATAACTTTTTATAGTTAAAAACTTTGAAAATATTCGATTTTTACAAAGGCTTTTAAAACCAACCTTTGAAATCATTGGATATTAAACGCCCCAGTGTAGGCAAATAATGCCCCAAAACATTGGATCAAAACGACTCAAAAACAACACAATTTTCACAGTGAAAATAAATAAATTCTTTTATTTAATTAAAAAAAAAGAAAAAAAATTTTTTTCCAAATTTATCTACATATAAAAACAAGTGGTTTGTTAATATTTCCCTGTTAAAAAAAAATAAATTTTATGAAATTTTTGACTTTATTTTGAACTGTGTCATTTTCAACCAATTTTTTCTGCTGCTTTTGGCGACAAACTCAGTGAACCAATTCGATTTTCAGTGCACGTTTTTTACTCAAACCCGATCGAAAGTTGTAATTTTGTTTGCATCCTAATGATAATCGAGTACTAAGCAAAGAAGAAGATCGATATATTATTTCGATAATTGGTCTGTGTTCATGGAAAACTGAACTCCAAAATTTAGAATAAAACACGTGGTTTTGTTTACATCTTACCGAACAGCACCTTGAGAGGAGGGCGATTTGTCCAAAAATTGATGGGGGCATTTTGATCGGATATTAAAAATTCAATCAATCTTTAGTTTACCACAGAACAAAAATTTATCACACTTTTTCATCAATTGGAAATTTGAATATATAAATTGAGCTACCAATAAAATCAATGGTGAGGATGTTTTAGGCAATTATCTTGGTGTAAAAGCCTATTTCATTTGATCGGTTTTTACAACTTAAGATATGAATAGCCATCACAAAATTTAATTTGATTGTTATTCGTGTTTAAATGAATATCTCGTCATCATTTTTATTTAACTTACAAGATATTGATTTTATTTGTGTAAAAAAAATCCACTTAAAACCTCTCAAATCTTCAAAAATCATCAATATATAGTCGCTGGCGCTCTACCCCGCAAGGGCATTATGAACAGAAGTACCCTACGAGCGCCCAGGGCAGAGGCAGAGTTCATCTAGTGATTTTCGATGTTAAAAAAAGTTTATGGTGTTGCGGGAAGCTCGCCATCGACGATGGTTTTCAACATTCACCATCTGCGAATCGAGGGGAGTTGTTGAAAACCACGATTGGCAATTCGCGTATTGACGATCGCTGATGGAATTAACAATCGCTGATGGAATTAACAATCGCTTAGAGTGTAGCTATGTGCGGACCTTACTGAGATAGCTAATAAACGATCACTCTATTCCAACACTGAGACTTGTTGAATTTCTTATTTCAACAGGTTATAGGCCTAGATACGTCTGGAAAACTATAAATGAGTTAGTGAGAAGGGAAAACTCAAGTTTATAGATTGATAGTTAGCAAGGACTCCAGCAACCAGTGCATGGAGGCAAAGATATTTTATTCTATCAAGATACCCGGCTGAATAGTTTTTCGAATAAGTAGTCTGGGACATCGACACGTTTGTTTACGGTGCTGCCGCTCAGCGAAAAAGTCTTCAAGCTTTGAACTTGCATTCAAGCTTGCAACCGCATAACTTTTTCATTTGATCGTCGATACCGCGTAAACATTAAAAATAAAACGTCACATGATCAACAGGAATTTTGTTTACGCAAACTTAAATTTCTCCTCAAATTCTTCGGAATCAAGATTTGAATCAAAACAAATTTCATCATCACTGAGACTATTCAAATTTCAATTTCTGGGGTTCAATTCAGATTTGGGTAATGGTGGTTTCGCGAATTCTGAATTGTTTTCATTAATTTAAGTTTGAAGACGGTTTGAATGTCTGAACAAAAACAACTTGTAATACTTTCAGTAACTTTGGGACAGAAACTAATGTTTTCCAATATTTTTCGACTTAAAATACTAAACTCAGGTTTCGTTAGATTTAATGGTAAATTTATTCATAATTTCGCGTTGTTGTTGTTGCGTTTGTTGTTCCCATTGATCTACTGATGATGCTCTCGTTGCTGCTTTTTGAATCAAATGTTTTTCCGCTGCGATCCACCGAGCCCGTTGTGCTGGATGATTTCGTTTTTCGACGCCCGTCCCGTAGTTATAATTAAATGTTTATTACAAAACCAGATTTCAAGTTTCGGGGTAACTTTGATCACTATGGTTTTTACGTATCTCAACACCTTCAAATTTATTGTTTTGATGCCATTCAGTAAAGACTCAATTGATTTTTTCCTCGTTTTCTTTCAAAAACAAATATACTCGAAAGATGGGCAATGATTCTGCATACATTTAGGGAGAAAAATTATAAACATTTCTCAATTTTTTTGACCTTACGAACAAATAAAATTTTACCTTCATACAATTTCCTAAGTCTTGGTACTGTTCGCATGTTCTTTTTTTTCTTCAAATTTATCAATTGGATAGAGTTTGTAGCCATTTTTTTTAAACAGGCTTTTTCATGGAAAATTACCATTTTTTTTTAATATCCAAAAATTATCATCAAATGACCATAAAAATAACACTTAAACTTAACTTAAACCAAGAAAAGAGTTGAACTTTCACATTAAACAGCCCATTTGCTCCTACATGCTAAAATTTGATCAGGAGAGATGTTTGTTTGTGAGCCTTCAAAAAACAAGATATTTTAAGATTTTAAAATTATATTTTAAGTAACGTAAAAAATCTTCTAATAAAAACCAAATTAAGCTCACTTGTAACTCAATCTACAGGCTTTCAAACGTAGTAAACAGTTTTCAGATATTTTAACTTTATACTTAGTTAATGATGATTATCTGCAGAAATTTCATGTTGATAAAAGTTACCCCGCAGATCAAAGTTCCCCCAGTTTACGGTATGTCTATCAGTCAGTAGAAAGCTCACTTGTAAACCCGAACTAACTTGTTTCACTCGACTGGATTCGGGAAAGGAAACACCCAAACTAAGCTAAGTATCTTTAAGTTATCTGTCAGCGTTGGTAGTAAAATCAAGACACTAACAAAAAATTATTTAAATTTTGTCTGATAGATGGTGTCAATTTTATCAATATTAAGATTTTTCTAAACAGACTGTTATAAAATGTTAGTAAAATTCACATTTTAGAGCACCTGTATCCGTGATCCAAACAGCCGATTTAGACCCAAGTTCCGACCCAAGCAACCGCATCCGTGTTCCATTATACCAGTTTCATCTCACATTTTATTAGAATTGGTTTAAGGGTTGCTCCATAATTGATAAAATTTGGATCCAACTTGACGCAGTTCTGAACCGTTTGACGGTTAATGGAACACGAGTGGGGTTTCCCGTTTTTTCACTGGATTGGATCTTATTTCGTTGGTTCAATTCAAGTATCAATTAGACCCAAGAATAGATCACGGATACAGATGCTCTTAGAACGCTATAGAAGTTGATCACCTGAAAAGGTATTTTAATAATTTAACATCAACTTTAATTCGATACGTGATTTTTTTTTTAAATTGGATTGTTGACGCAAGCCGTTATTTGAAGTGTTGTTTCCTGATTGTTAATGATTGTGCGTGATAATTGGATTTGTTGAGGTTCCAAGACAGCAATCTTTTTTTACAGAAGGTGCATTTAAATTTAAAAAAAACTACCTAATTGAGTTGCATTAACAACATGAAAAATATGATGCACGCGGGACTTTTTTGTGAAATATTTTTTGGATTTGTGCACATAAACACTAGATTTTCATTAAAAAATTTTTGTAATTTTTTTCCTTGTTCATATAATTTGTTATTAATCAATTTGTTTTAAACAGAATTTATTAAAAAAATTCAAAATATCATACCCAGTGAAAAACCGACAACACAATCAAAACTTATAAATGATAAGAGAAAACTTTAGAAGTGTCAGATATGTGTTTGGCACAAACAGCAATATATGATTTGATAGAAGTTTTTTTTTGCTTTTTTTAGAATTCGTTGATATGTATGTCTATATTTAACTAACGAACATAAACATTATATTCACCTAGAGAGATACGAAATACATTGAATTTTAAAGTGATTTCCAAATTCCAATTTCGAAGATAAAACTTGATCAAAATTGTTATTTCTACATTTCTCCGATAGTTTCCATCACTTACAATGTTTCAATTTTGTTTCAAATAAACAGTGTGTAGCTTATTGAGCCAATAAATTTACGGTTCAAATCTTGTTTAAGTATTTAAAAAAAGTTGCATTTTATTAAGGAGATAAACACTTTTTTATATTTATTGTAGGGTTTAGAAGCAACTTTAATTGGTTCGTATTAGTATTTAAAGTTATGCAAGGATTAAAAGATTATTGATAGAACTTTATGAATTGGACATTGAGAAGACGAAGTTGATTACAAAATATACTAACGAGTTTTGTTTGTGAACATAGCTTAAGAAAACCTAAGTTTATCAGACAATCAAAGTATATTCATAATATAGTAAAAAAAAACCCTACCATTGAAAATTTTACGTAAAAGGTTTTCAGAGGTTTCGTAAATTAAAAAAAAAAGTTCAAACCAAACTAGAACACTATTTTTGATCAAGAACAAAGCAAATCATTGAACCTCGTGAAAACATTCTACAACATGATTTAAGAATTTTGCAATGAACTGTGTAGAGATTAGGTGGATAGGTTGAATATTCAGAATCATGCACTTGTCAAAATTGTTTCCAGATGATATCCCTGAACCCACACTCCCAAACAAACCTTTTTTTGCTAGGATGCAGAGGTGACCTCGGTCCTAAAGCACAAATTTATTTCTTTCATCCTTTTCTCTATTTTTCCTACCTATCTATTAACTACTAGGACGTGGCCGGCGCCGTTATTGACGTTTAATGAGAGAACATCAGTTTTGTGCATTGAGAATGAGTTGCTAGTCCCAAGCGTCATTCTTTTGACCCTTGCGCAAAATTGATGGCCTCGGTCAATCACGGAGTAGCAACCATTGGCGATGTGGAATTCGTTCTACAAAGCCACACCAGCGATAGTTGAGTTCAAAATGCTATAAATTATTGTTTTTAGAACTGTCCCACTAGGCATTCCTTGCAATACTTAACTCAACTAAAAATACGAAGTTTAAAATATCAAACTGTTTTTTTTTTCATTCAAATATTTGTATAGTTGAAAAGCATTTTGGATTTGACGATTTAAGGTGGATGTGAGTAGCCAATCAAGCTAAGCTAAGCTAAGCTAACTTGTTTCACTCGACTGTTACGAAAGCGTCTTTCGCTTCGGCGTTTCTGTCACTCACTGCATTCGATCAGTGAGTGTAGCTTTAGCATTCAATCAGTGTCAGTGGAAGTTGCTGATAATTTCACTAGGCATTTGTTTTTTACCGTTTTCAAAAATTGTGAAATGGGATTCGCAAAGAAAACACGATTGGAAACTCGCTAAGACTAAACGATTATTCAGAGGGGACGGGAAGAGAGATGAATATAAATTTCTTGATGACGACATGCCAAATATCTGACAAATATGACAAAAATTTGACAATTGTGGTCAAAAAATGACAAAATTATGACGAAATGTAATAAATATGGTGAAAAAATGACAAAATAATGACAATATTTAGTATGACCAAAATCTGACAAACATGACAAAATTATGGCCTAAACAAGACAAAAAAATGAACAAAAAAAATAACAAAAACATGACAAAAATCTGACTATTGAGTTAAAAATTTGACAAATATAATTAAAATAGGACAAAAAAAATATGGAAAATGAGACAAAAATATAGCAAAATTTTGACAATTCAATAACAAAACATGACTAAAAAATTACAAAATTATGACAGATATCTGACAAATATGACAAAACCATGTCAAAATTAGGACAGAAATATGACATTGATTTAAGAATCAAATGACAAAAAATCGACAAACCTTAGTCAAAAATATAACAAATGTGTTAAAAATAAGACAAAATTATGACATAAATCTGATAAATATAACAAAATTATACAAAAAATGAACAATAAAATGAAAAAAAAAACATGGCAAACTTATGACAAATTGAGTTAAAAATGACAACATTCTGAAAGATTCGACATTTGTCATATTTTTATCACTTTAACATCATTTAACATAGTTTGACGACATTTTTGTCCCTTCAATTTAATTGTTTTTTGATATTTTTATCGTAAATTGGTCATATCTGTCTTATGACATACATCATTTTGTTAAATTTATATCACAATTTTATATCATGCTATTGTCATTTTATTGTTACATATTCTTCATAATTTTACCACGCTTGTCTTATTTTTAATTTTAGTTGCCAATATTTCGTCAAATTTTTGTTATAGTTGTCTCATTTTTGTCAGTTTTACCACATTTGTCATGTTTTGTAATATTATTGCCAAATTTTTGTCATATTTGTGTCATAGTTTTGTTACATTTTTGTCGTAATTTTGTCCCCCATATTCGTCCCACACGCTCCCTCGCCAGCGTTCTTCTCGCCAACCCGAACACTTGTTTCTCAACCTTCCCACCTCTGCACAGTATCAGGTTTTTTTTCTTATCTAAATCCTTAAAAAATAAGAATCTCAGCAGTAATTATTCAATTTCCACAAGTCTAGTGCATCGAACAAGCTTTGTCACCATTCAACTAAACTCAATAATAATCGAATTGAGCTGTTTTCACTTTCAGCAATGTTTGCTTGATACTGAAAATGAAGATTGGATAATCTCATGAACCTGCAAATAGCCTGAATGTATTACTGAGCACCGATGTTGCCGGTTCGTGAATGAGTATGCAGAGTGCTTTCGGGATTGAGCTTTCTGTTCATCATCAGATGAATGCAGATGGAAATGAACTGAGCATACACTGCTGTAAATTAAATTGAAAATTGAAAGCAATCAGTGTCCGCTTTGCAGCACTGCTGGGGAGGATGACGCCGACACACTGGTGGATCGTTCAATCGAACCGGTCTTCCGCTAGTTCCATTTGTTTTGAGCATGGGCCTGAAAAATAAATATTCGTTTAATTAAAAGATAGAAAAAATCCAATTTGAACACGACTTACCCAATTCTGACTTGATTTTCCTGTAGAACCATCTGGCAAAATTGTGCCGACGTGCTCGGGCCACATTTGAGCTCTAACAACTGACGAACAAATCTTTTGCACCAGATGTAAACAAAAACTTCATATTTATACCCACCAGTTTGCATAGAGATCCCCCATAGTGGGGGGGGGGGGGGGGGGGTGTTCGGTAAGTTTGTGAGGGTAACTCTCTATGTCGTCATGAGTCATGCTGCGGTTAGCATCCGACGGCCGGGAGGAGCTCTCTCGAGATCTGCAACCGGGATTGGCCAGGTCCGAATGCTGCGGATGGAGGATTAGCTCATGTCGGAGGTTTGAAAAAGCCGCTTGTCGAGAGGGTCATTCTCTGAATGAGAAGTTACACTGTAGTCAGATTTTATTTTTGTGAATCAAACGTTTTTTGCATGTAACCCCATACTTTCTTCAGTTCCTTGACTGTCTTCACTACCTTAGGTCGTTTAAGAAGGTGCTGCTTCATAATCGCCCAGTACTTCTCGATGGGGTGGAGCTCCGTGTTCAACATTTCGGCACGGAATTGACACTTTTCCATGAACACTTGTCCGTTCATCGTGTCTTGGGTAACAAAAGGTGCACTCCGCTTCCCGCACGTGCCGATGGCTTGCCAAACCAGGAATTAATTAGCAAACTTGGACATCTTCTTAGTGCGGACATGCTCCGGAACGCTGAACTTATCCTCGGCCGTAAAAACAGGTTGCCGGAGATCTGTTTGAAGTCGGCCTTCACATATGTTCCGTCGTCCATGATGCAGCACTGAATTTTCGTCAGCATGATGAGGTACAACTTCCTGGCACGGCATATGTCGAACTTGTTCTGCTTCTCGTTGCGATTAGGAGCCTTTTTTATCATGAACATTCGAATCCCAGCCTTAGTTTTGGCCTTCTGGACAAAACTGCGGCTTAGGTGCAGCTTCTTAGCCACATCCCGAACTGAGGTGTTCAGGTTTCGGTTGAAGGCCCCAACTACGCGGTTGTCATTTTTGGTGTTGTACGGAATACTTTTTCCTTTTTCCTTCACTTCTGGGCTTCCGATCGGTTGTCAATCGTTCCTCGAACCGCTTAATCACTCGTGACACCGTAGAATTCGCGATTCCCAACGTTTTAGCGTCGGAACGATGCAAGATATCCTTGTTCTCGTGACAAATGCGCAAGATTTTATCACGCACGAGCTGTTCTTTCGACTCCTTGCAGGATGCAGGAAACAATGCACTATGAACTTAATCCACACAAATTTTCATGAAATTCTACCCAACGGTTAAAAGTTATAGCAATTTCGTAGTGTGGCAATTTAGTCCACGTCCATCCTTTATAGTCGTTTTGTAGTCTATATAACGATCTTTGCCAAATAAGGTTTACAGCAATCAACACTTTTCCAATGCAATGCCCCTTTAAACCTCCCTTTTTCTTTAAAAACCATTACAAGTTTAAAATGTTGCTTGGGATGGAAAGCAGAAACTAAGCCATTTTAAGTTGTTCGCAAAATATCCGTTCAAATTTAGTTCTTACTTCAAAAAGATATCAAGTTTTTACTTTTTCACTTAACTTAATTTTTTTTTTAACATTGAAAATTTAATTTTAAGTTTATTTAAATGATTATTTGAATGTTCGCGTTTAGGATCATATGGCTTGATTTATTTTTGAAGGTAACGACTAAGTCAGTAAAACAAATGTTTGCTTTTGTTTTGAGAAAAAAAATGTTTTTTTTTGCGATTTTATCCAAAAATTCTGTGATGGATTTCTGTGATATTTTTTCCTTTAATAACATTGAAAATTCCTGATAAATTAAGTCTTTTAAAATTCAGATAGAAAAAAAATTAATGATAAATTTTGTCTTCATCGTTTTGTAGTTATTACACAGAGAACAGATGTACAAGCTAGCCTTCGCAACTTGTGTAAAATTTCCAACAACCGTTTTGAACCAATTTTTATTTTTTGGCTGGGCCACCAGATGTCTTCAGACACACTAAAAAGAACTGTCAAAATCAAACTGAGAAAAAAAACATTTTCTGACAGTTTTGAACAGATCGTATGAACGGTTTGGCATGTTTCAAGAAAATCGCTGTTGAAGTTTCGTGAAACTTTCGTCACGTTGCATAATGGGAAAATATTTTGAAAGTTAAATGCTATTTCTTTCTAACAAGAAATAATAAATTTTGAACAATATAATGCAAAAGCGATACTCGGAAGTAACCCGCTTTGAGATGTCTAGAATAAGTTCTGGTGAGTAAGACTGATGGTCAAGAATGTTCCAAATGATCTGGAAAAAGCTGATTCGTCCTTTGCCAAAAGCCGTCCAAGAAACGCAAAAACTTATTCCAAAGCTGTTAGTTATTTTTACTGCCTCAATAGTGCAAAAATGAAGGAAGTGAAATTTGGTCCAGCCAAAGGTAATTCTTATCAGGCATTAAATTTAACCCGTCTATTTTGAAGCGGCATTCATTCAATTAATAATGAGTTCATATACGATTACGCCTTTCTGAAAACTGGGCACTTGAAACTTGAAACTTTTGAACGGCTCAATAGGCACTGTTTCAAATCGATTTTCAACGTATTTTTGGATGTCAGCATTTGAAATTTTACACACTTTTTTGAAGATTTTTTGTTCGAGCTTGTACGTCTGTTCTCTGTGGTTATTAATAGATTTGATCAGATTTCAATAAATTTTGCTGCCGCTTTGAACAAAATTGCAAAAAAAGAATCGATTACCCATTTCCTGGTATCCTGAATCATATTAAATGGTTCCAGTCCTAAACATGCCAAAATGTTTTTCTTAGTTAGCTCGATAAACTTAGGTTCTCTTCAAAACTTTCAACAGACCTCACATTACAAAATAAGTAATGGAATTATAAGAGATCTTTTGAAAAATCTTGTTTGGTGGTAAGTTATCTAAGAAAATATTTTTTTGTGATTTGATAAATCATTTAAAACAAATTCTTTCAAGTGGTAGGAAAAGTATTAAACGAGAATGTATTCAAATGGACTACGAACCAATTGCCATCCGATTGCATCAAGAATCAACATATATCGTATGTACAACGTATGTACATTGTACATACATATCGTTAAAATGAATGCTGTTTCCCTGGCGGGCGAGAGGTGAGACGTCGTCTCCGAGTGGGTCTATAAAGAAACTATGAATAATGGGCCATAAATGAAGTTTGACATCATCCGCAATGCTGAGGTTTGGCCCGCTCAGCGTGGAGAGGATTCATTATGTTCAACCTGGAACATCCCCAAAATTATGCATTCTCGGTTGATTGAATATGAAAAATGACTAAACTGAAAAATAAATGCCTGAACTTGACTCTGTAGGCATACACTTTCTTGAATGAAAGTGTTTCAGATCACTAGACTAGATGGAGGCGATACTCGTTTGAAGAAAAAAAGGTAGCATTGAGGAGTGGTTGAGTATGCTTCCGTTTTACGAAACGCAACGACCGGAAATTAGTTTCTCGCACTTGAACTCAGATTGCATTTAGCTCGCATTACACAACCCTTGATTTGGAAAGTTGGAATACGTTTTTAATTTCCTTGTTCACTGTCTAACCTGATTCTTGTTGGCTTGAAGGACTGAAATATCTATCTATGATTATTATACACGTCCATATTTTTAAACCTTACAGTAGTGAAACACTCATCAAATCTTCCTAGCAAGGAAGGAATCTTTCCTCAGCTGCAGTAATTCAAGAGCCTATAATGAACGCCGTCATCGTATTCATTTGGGTGTAAATATTAATTCAGCCAATAACTCACTCTTTGGCCCCGGGATAATTTCAACCCTTCCGTTTTGGCCATTTATCCAAATGACGTCGTTATGGGATTGAAACGCACACAAAAAGTTTCCGGCGGTGTCGGCGGCTTCTCAATCCTGAGAACCGTGATGGTGACAACAAGCCTGCCGCCACACGACCGCCACGCCGGAGCGAAATTGTTTCCAAAAATGTGCCAGAAGGATTGCCGATCCCTTGAAGCAGTTAGGGATTAGCATGTCCCCTGTCATAGGTTTTGGTGCCGTACCAGTTGGCCGGCTTTCCCGATTCCCAGAAAACAACCAGCACCCAGACCGGAGTAAATCTAAAGACCAGAAGCCGAGAATTGCTCACGCACCATCGCGTCTAATCCTTTCTCGCGGAACCCTTTTTTCTGTGGGCGATGATGCTGTGGTGGAATTAAGTAAGAACGAAGAAGGTAGTTATCACCCCTTATCGGTGGAAATATATTCGAGGAGAAATGATCTCCTTCTGATTAGTTCAATTGTTTTTGAAGAAATTGAGATTTTCTTCGAAGTTTCATTTCAAAGTTATTTTTGTTTCAAATGAAAGCGATTTTCTATACAAATCAGGAAAAATTAGAGAAAAAATAAGGTTTTTTTTATTAGATTCCTCGGAAAAACTAGCAGAAAATTTGTATCATAAAGTTCCAACTGCCTTGAAAATTTGGAAAATATTTTGAGAGTCAGCTATAATTACTTACTGTTGAAAATGCGCAAGTTTCCGGAATGCAAAAGGCCGATGGGACATCAGGCCGAAGGTTATTTGGCCGAATATTACTTGGTAGAATGGATGTTAACTGGCCGAATGGCCATCAGGCCGAATGGTCGTTAGTCCGAATGGTTGTTAAGCTGAATTTATGGTTGATGGGCCGAATTAATGCTTGGCCTAAAAGACACATAATCGCTTTTTTGCATCACTTCCATCTGTACCGTTGAACCGTCAACGCGTACGCTTGAGCATAGTATATTTGCTGTGTACTTGCAGGAACATTTTACATTATCAATTTTAATCTTACCTGTTTTTCAATCAGCACTTTTCAGTGCTAAAATTATTTTAAATTTTTTTTATTCATATTTTTCTCTTTTCTTTCCAGCATGGGGCTGGCTCAAGAGCCGGTAGAAAGCGAATTGCCGAAACTAATCCAGGCCCATCTGCTGAAAAAGTTGAAATTTCCAATTCATTCGATGTCCTCCATAGCATCGGTGATAAGGAATTATTCATATTTAATTCCGATAAGACTACTAAAAACTTTCTTCTTCTTATACTCTTAAAAACGAAAAGGCTCCACCAATAATGGACACGATTTGTGACTTCAATGCCTTTCGGAAAGAAATCGTCACTTCCGTCAAGAATGTGAAGCTTTATTTTCAGATCGGCTAGGGGGGAACAGCTCGTATATTGACAGAATTTTTTAATGATTTTCAATTTTTTTTAACTATTTGAGTAACAAAAAAAAACAATTTTTCACCTACGACACTAAAAGTGATCGTCTTTTTAAAGTTGTACTTCGTGGTCTCACCGGCGATCAGACAACATATGAAATCACAACCGAATCGAATTCTTTGTTAGGGTTTTCTCCGATTCAAGTAATTCAAATGAGGAAAAGAACCAACACGAATCATATCAGTAGTGTTGGTTTTGCTCCTGAGCTTTGTTTGATCCATTTTAAAAACGATCAGATTAATAATTGGCAAATTTTGAAAAGGCTTGTCTTATGTTTCAATGTCGAGTCAAATTTGAACCTTTTCGTAAATCTTCTGCCAATTTTCTTCAAAATATTACGCAGTATCGTCGTTGTCAAGCTTTTTGTCATGGCAATAAAAATTGTAGAATGAATGCCAGATGCATGCTTTGCGGCTTATTCGATCATGAAAAATCTAAATGCCTTTCTGATGGTGATAAACCCCGAACATATTTTTTTAAGTGTGCGAATTGCGCAGGTAATCATTCCTCCAATTCCATAGACTGTCCCGTTAGGGCAAAAATTATTGCTTCTAGAAAAAAATCCCAAAGTCGTCAGAAAAGTTTCTTCTTCTCCTCCTTCCTCTTTTTCGTCTTCACACGTCAGGCCGACAAACAGTCAGCCTGCTCGCTGTCAGTCTCGGCCTACATTGAATTACGTCTTGGTAATGCTCGAAGTGATTTTAATGTTACCTGTGCTGATTCTGCGTCACAGACTCGTTGTTTAACGTTCCCAGAGGTGGTTGAAAATGGGTGGCCCTCTTCGGGTATAACTAATAGGAAAAACCAAGTCTCAACGTACATGCGAAGGCTTGGTAAAATTCTCGAAATTCAAATACATGTTCTTCCTTCATGATGAATATGGAAAGGATGCTACAAAATTTCCCACACCAAGTTGCATTGCATTTAATGGAAATGATGCAACTTATGTTGAAAGCAAATTCAATATTTGAAGCTTTCCAAACTTCTTTTAATTATGCTAACAAAATTGTTATCACTTTACGATTCCCTCATGGATCCAGAAAGATGTTTGAATATTATGAATTGGAACGCTAGAACCAAGATGAATTCTTTTTATTTTTTAAAACTCAATACATACATATGGCTGCCGTCACTGAAACTTTAGTGTTGTTTTTGGGGGAGTAGCTATTGTCATCAATCGTCGTCTCAAATTTAGACTTCTTCCTTCCTTCAATACAAAAGTCTTGGAATCAATTGGAATTAGAAACGTCTATGGGGAAGATTTTAATTATTGCCGCATAGTTGCCTTTCCAATGTAGCGGTGACCAGAAAAATTTTTATAAGAGAGATTTACAAAAATTCCCCAGAAATATGTCTAAATTTTGTATTATTGGTGACTTCAATGCAAAACACCGATCTTGTAATGATATTTCATCAAATTCTAATGGGAATATTTTTTTAAATGACTGCGCTGCAGGTTATTATACTGTTGAATATCCTAATGGGCATACATGTTTCTCTTCAATTAAAAATCCCTCCACAATTGATTTGGTTCTAACGGATTTAGGCGAGCATTGTAATCAATTAGTTACTCATGCGGACCTCGATTCAGACCACCTTCCAGTAACTTTTTCTTTATCTCAAAGTCCCATTGAAAACCCTTTAAAATCAACTTTAAACTTTCAATAATCTGATTGGGAGAGATATAGGAATTTTATTGAGCGTTATATAGATGTAAACGTTCAACTGAATTCAGAAGAAGATATTGATTTGGTTGTAGAAAGTTTGACAACTTCAATAGTCAATGCTTAAGCCGCAATACCCAAAGTATACATTCAATCAACCTTTGATCGATGATGATCTTCAGTTTTTGATACGACTGAAAAACATTCGTCGACGCCAATAACAACGAACTAGGGATCGTTATTTGAAATTTTTCTATTGCGACCTTTAAAAAGAGATCGAACGTCGTTTAAATTTAATTCGTAATGAAAATTTTGCAAAAGCAGTAGAGGACATAAAACCCTACTCAAAGCCATTTTGGAAATTAACTAAATTGCTGAACAATTTCCAGAAGCCAATTCCTACTTCAAAAGATGGAGATAAACTTATTTCAACTAACGCAGAAAAAACTCAAAAATTAGCCCAACAGTTTGAGTCTGCTCATGATTTTAAATTAAACGTTGTAAGTCCAATTGATGCTAAAATTTCCTTTCGTGTGAGGATTTTCTATATTCTTATTAATAAGTTGCCTGAAAGCACTTTATATTTTTTTTTTCAAATCATCAATAAATGTTTTCACTTGGCTTATTTTCCCAATAAATGGAAAAATGCCAAAGTAACTCAAATTTTGAAACCTGGAAAAAGTGCTTCAGAGCCTTCAAGTTATCCACCAATCAGTTTGCTTCCTTCTTTAAGTAGACTATTTGAGAGAATTATTTTAAATAGAATGATGATTCCCATTAATCAGAATTCTATGTTCCCTGATGAACAATTTGGTTTTCGTCATGGACATTCTACTACACATCAACTATCATCAATATCAAGAAGAGCGACACTAGTTGAATAACCTTCAGATTTGCTAGCGTTAATCATATTAGTTATGATTAACACTAGCAAATCTGAAGGTTATTCAACTGGTGTTGCTCTTCTAGATATTGAAAAAGCATTTGACAATTTTTGGCACAAAGGTTTAGTAGCTAAATTAGCTCGATTTGATTTTCCTGTATATATCACCAAAATTATTCAAAATATTTGACTAGCCGAACTTTGCAAGTAAGCTATCAATATTCATGCTCTGAAAGGACACCCATTAGAGCTGATGTCCCTCAGGGCAGTATACTTGGGCCAATTTTATACAATATTTTTACTTCTGATCTTCCTGTTGTACCAGAAGGAAAAGGTAGAAGATTATTTGCTGACGATACTTTGCTTTCAGCCAAAGGTCGAAATTTACGGGTGGTACGCAGTAGATTGCAACAAAATTTAAATTCCTTTTTGAATTTCTTGAAAATGTGGAAAATTTCTACTAACGCTTCCAAAACTCAACTTATTTTATTTCCCGATAAGCCAAGAGCAAATTTTTTAAAACCTAATGAGAATCATTCCATCATTTTCAATGGGGTTTCATTAGAATGGTCTGATCACGTGAAGAACTTGGGACTCACACTTGATCGGAATCTTACTTTCAAATATCGAATTGAAAATATTCAATTCAAATGTAATAAATACACTACATCTCTTTATTCTCTCATCAACAGGAAATCCAATTTGTGTTTTCGAAGTAAGATGCTTTTTTTTATTTTTTTTTCTTAGCGGCCCAACACACTCCCCCACACCAAAAAGCTCGATTTGAGCCCCCTGGTAATGGACGCCAACTGTTCTCAGCATGTCTGGCAGCAAAACAAGAAAAAACTTAATATGTACTTGAAAACGCGAGCAAAGTTTTAATAATACTGAGAACTTTCAAAATGATTATTTAATGCGAGGAAATGTAATGAAGGAATTGACTATATTTGTTAAAATGAATCTCAGTGGAAGAATATTCCTTTTAAGAGATCCATTATTTATCTAATGAAAAAAAAACTAAGATTTAACGAATTATTAATATAAAGAGTAACTAAGAATACAACTAAAACTACATAATTTAAATTTAATTTATCGCAAAGAAAATTAATAAAATTAAAGAAAGGACTGAAATAAGTGGTTGGTTGATCATCGGTTTAGGTTATCTTTGAAGTACTGCATAAGTTTGGTCTTAAAAATATTTCTGTTGGAACTGTTTTTAATTTCTTCAGGATGGCTGTTGAATTTGGTTGGACCAATGAAGGAAATTCGACGTTGGCCAAATCTTGTTGAACTTGTACTGCGCATCAAATGGTGAGATTGACGAGTATTGTGATATCGCAAATCCGCATTGAATCTTAAGTTTTGATTATTGTTTGAAGAATTTAAATTATCAAAAACATAGGTTATAGTTTGAAGATCACAAAGTATTGAGAGAGGTAATATATTATGAGAACGAATTAGAATAAATTAAATTGGTTGGATAGAGAAAGGGAAAATTGAAAATGGTTTTCAGACAACGGTTTTGAAGGGTTTGTAGACGAGAAACAAGGGATAACGACGCTCTGCCCCATACAGCTATTAAATAATATAAACGGGAGTGTACAAAAGCAAAATAAAATTTAGGTAAAATATGACGTGGAACAAAAGCTTTCACCCTGCATAAGACTCCGCTCAGGGATGATTTTTTTTATGTAGTAGATCAATGTGGCAGAGCCATGACATAGTTTCGTCTAGAATTATTCCAAGATATTTGAAGTTGGTAACCCTCTCTATAGTTGTACCGGATAGATTAAGATCGCAATTAAGTTCGATTTTTTTTCCTTGGAGAGTGAAAAATCATGTACTTCGTTTTAGCAAGATTGAGGGTTAGGTTAGCTGAAAAATATTTGTGAAGGAGTTTTAAATCTTCTTCCGTGTTGGTTATAACAGCATTTGGACAGTTTTCAGGATAAAATAAGGCTGTATCATCAGCAAATAGACGAGGTATACCACGCAGCGGTAATTTGCTGAGATCATTGATGTATAGTAAGAACAGTAAGGGTCCTATACTGCTGCCTTGTGGGACACCAACTTCCAAGCTCTCAAGAGAGCTCTTTGCCTCACCTAAGATGACAAATTGTTTCCTGTTAGCCAAGTAGCTTCTAATAAGATTGTTGGCTAGGCCTCTTATGCCATAACACTCCATTTTATTCAGTAATATACCATGATTAAGAATGTCGAAGGCCTTCTTAAGGTCTAGAAAGAGTCCCCCCACGATTTTTTTGGCATCTATTTTTTCAATCACAGAATCTAGCAATTCGCAGATGGCTGTAAGCGTACTTGTTCCAGATTTAAACCCATATTGAAGATTGTAGAAAACATTATTTTCGTTTAGAAAGCTGTTCATTCTGGTTATTAAGAGCTTTTCGAAAACCTTACTAAAAATGCTTAAAGATGATATGGGACGGTAGTTATTAACATCGAGAGCATCTCCAGATTTAAATATTGGAATAACTCTAGCTGTCTTGAGATATTCAGGGTAGGTTTCTGTCTCGAAAATCTTGTTGAAGCATTCCGAGAGAATTTTGCGTAATGTATACTATGATGTTTAAGCACCTGTGATGAAATATTGTCGGGGCCACTGCTTTTTTTGTTATTCAACGATTCAATGACTAAAGTGACCTCACCCACTGACGCGGGCCTCAAAAACAAAGAGTTAGAAATCCGGTCAATATACCTGTAGGTGTCAAAACTTGAGTCAATGGTTATGTTATTTGCGAGAGATTTTCCGATACTGGTGAAATAATTGTTAAAGGTCTTACATACTTCATGTTGGTTTTCTAGAATGAAGTTACCCGCTCTTAGGTTAATTTCAGTTTTGTTTTGTGATCTTCCGAGTATTAAGTTTACATTTTTCCATAATTTTGAACCTGGCGTGTTACTCAGAATATTTTCATAGAAGGATCTTTTACAATTCCTTTTGCAAAGGTCTACTTTTTTGGAAATGTGGTTTAGCATTTCTTTTAAATGTAGATTTTCCGGATGTTTTTCTACTCTTTAAGATACTCATGTTTTATTCCAATAAGGGTCCGAAGATCGAAACTTATCCACGGACAACTATTTCCTTTAATTTTTAGAGTTTTTTGCACTATTTTGAACAAAATAAGAGCAAAGAGTTATAGGTGGAAATTATGTTACGAATACAGCAGTCTGCATCATCTACGACATTAATTCCTCTTAAGAAGTTTCGAAAACTCTCATTCAGTTGGGCGTAATTGATGACAGATTTTTCGAAAGTTATATTTTGTTTTTAAATTGCGACCCAGAGATGGGTCTTGACTCAAACATTCAGTCAGCGAAACTTTTTTTTTTGTAGAGAAATGAATCCAACTTAGATGAAATTTCAGGAACTAGATAAGAGAAAATCGATGTTGAAAAACATGCGAAAGAAATTCGCCTTGTCTCCCGGTGAGACTTGAACCCACATCTTCTCTACAAAAAAAAAAGTTTCACTGACTGAATGTTTGAGTCAAGACCCATCTCTGGGTTGCAATTTAAACATAGAAATAAGGCGGTGCCAAACACCGAAATTGGCTGGATATCCAAATACGGCAAACGCATCATTTCTCATCATAACTGACAACCCGTGCAGGATATGATAAGGCAATGCAAATCTTGCCGTGCTTAAAAATGTCCAAAGTTGATTCCAACTACCGTAAGATGAAATGATGGGAATAGAAATAGACCAAGAAAAATGATTATGATCACATGGGAGAACTATTCCCTTCATTCCGATAGACATCGACACTCAACCAGTATAATATTCATACGCCAGGTTGGTCTCCTGTAGTAGAATGTTAATACATGGGCCCCGGAGAGGCGCAAGATGTGGGTTCAAGTCTCACCGGGAGACAAGGCGAATTTTTTTTCGCATGTTTTTCAACATCGATTTTCTCTTATCTAGTCCCTGAAATTTCATCTAAGTTGGATTCATTTCTCTACAAAAAAAAAAGTTATATTTTGTTTTTCGGGTTTGAGATCAAAGGTCATTTCAATTTGATTATGATCGCTAATTTCGGTGAAAATGGTATCGTTTCTAATATGTGTTATGTCGGTATATTTACAAATTACGTGGTCTAAAATGTTATTACTATTAGGTCTTGTAGTATGTGCATTTGAGCAAATAAATCCAAAGGATTCAAGGAGGGCTATGTACTTTATCACAGTAATGTTGTTTTCTAAATCAACAGGAACATTAAGGTCACCTACAATAAAACAAGAATGATTATCGGGAACGGAAGACAACAGTGACTCTAGGTTGTCATGAAACATGTTGAAAGGATATGATGGTGGCCTGTAAATGCCGTGTACATCAATAATTTGACCGTTGACCGACAGCTCAACGGCTATACTGTGGAATCCGTCGGTAACAATATTGTTTAGCGATTTGAATTTAAGATTATTTTTCACATACATAGCTACACCGTCATTTGGTTGACTGCGGCATGAGAAAAAAGAAGTGTATCCAGGAATTTTATACAGGGAACCATTTTCGTTCAAAAGCCAAGTTTCACTTACAACGATTATATCAAAAATAACTTTAGAGTGTTCGATAATTTCTAATAAATTGTCAAACTTTTCCAGATCGATCATGCTTCGTATATTCCATTGGAAAATCCGTAACTTTTTTGAACTATTTCCTATCACGGAGGCATCAAAATCTAAAATACTAAAATTAAATCTATTTCTATTGATTAAATTATTCATCGAAAGCATGAAATCTATACATCACAAACAAAAGACATTAAAAAAAGAAAATTTAAACCTCCTTGCGCTTGGGGGACGGAGTATCCTTTTCAGTTAAACCTGCTTATTAGGGTGTCCCAAAATTGCATAACTTCTGGGAATCTGGAGGCTCACCCTCCAAATAGTAGATAAGGATGTGCAGAACAAACTTTTGTATGGGGCCGACTAAAAAAAATCATGTTTAGAGGTTCCGCAAGCGCGATCTTTAAAAAAAGTCCACTTTCAAAAGATTTGATTTTAAATAAATTCTGGGTCCAAAAATTTACATAAAATTTATATATTTTATATTTTTTTAATTTTGTTTGAGTTAAAAACTACACGTAAAAAATACTAAATGAACCAAATTTGTATCAAAATGTAAAACTAGCAAGCTATTTTCAAGAAATAAAAATTTTTTGGTCCAAAAATTTCGAATTCAACTGACCAAAATGTGTACCAAGCGTAAAATATTTTTGATATCAATGCCAACAAAAGATGCGGATTTTTGTGCACTTAAACTTTGCTGAACAAAACATGTGGTTTGTATCAACGTGTGAACAGCTATTCACGATTTAATGCTTAACAAAAATCACAATTTAGGATATTTTTTATTTAATTTATCAAATTTGTCTTAATAAATACCTACTTTAAAATCAAAATACTTGCAAAAAAGGACTTTGATGATTTAAAGGAGTCATCAGAAGGCCATATGCCGAATTTGAGCAGAATCGGACAACAGGAAGGGGTTGCACTGAATCTCAAGTGTGAAAGGGATTCTGAGACATAGTGTTCTAGAGAAGCATAAAAAACTGGTTTTTCATCATGCATTTTTGTCTTTATTAATCGATTGCTTGGTTTTGTAAGTTTTATTAAAATTTCAATTAAGACTAACATTTCACCTGAAGACTGCAACTCGATTGGACTTAAAACAAAAAAGTTATGGCTGTTCAAAGATTGTATTTTGGTTACAAATTGTCCTGTAAAACTCAATGAGTAAAAAGTACTCATTGTGTGTTAAACGACAATTTGCCACAAAAATACAATCTTGGAACAGCCATAACTTTTTTGTTTTAAGTCCAATCGAGTTGCAGTCTTCAAGTGAAATGTTAGTCTTAATTGAAATTTTAATAAAACCTTCATAATCAAGCAATCGATTAGTAAAGACAAAAATGCATGATAAAAAACCAGTTTTTTATGCTTCTTTAGAACACTATGTCTCAGAATCCCTTTCACACTTTAGATTCAGTGCAACCCCTTCCTGTTGTCCGATTCTGCTTAAATTCGGCATATGGCCTTCTGATGACTCTTTTAAACCATCAAAGTCTTTTTTGGCAAGTATTTTGATTTTAAAGAAGTTATTATTAAGACAAATTTGATAAATTAAATAAAAAATATCCTAAATTGTTATTTTTGTTAAATGTTAAATCGTGAATAGCTGTTCACACGTTGATACAAACCACATGTTTTGTTCAGCAAAGTTTAAGTGCACAAAAATCCGCATCTTTTGATGGCATTGGTATCAAAAATATTCTACGCTTGGTACACATTTTGGTCAGTTGAATTCAAAATTTTTGGACCAAAAATTTTTTTTTTCTTGAAAATAGCTTGCTAGTTTTACATTTTGATACAAATTTGGTTCATTAAGTATTTTTTACGTGTGGTTTTTAACTCAAACAAAATTAAAAAAATATAAAATATATAAATTTTATGAAAATTTTTGGACCCGGAATTTATTTAAAATCAAATCTTTTGAAAGTGGACTTTTTTTAAAGATCGCGCTTGCGGAACCTCTAAACATGATTTTTTTTAGTCGGCCCCATACAAAAGTTTGTTCGGCACATCCTTATCTACCATTCGGAGGGTGAGCCCCCAGATTCCCAGAAGTAATGCAATTTTGGGACACCCTACTGCTTATCTACAAACAGGTGTTCCAAGCAGCGATAATGAATGCAGTTCCGATTATGTTTAGCTGCTGCGCGACGAGGAAAAAAGCCAATCCAGAGGATTAAGAACAAAGTTCCGAAAATGATTTTGGAGCTTCCACCTTGGCACAGCACCGAAGATCTTCATCGGATTACGGGCATTGAATCGATCGACGAGACCGTCAACAAAATCATCTCTAACTTCAGAGGAAAATTTATGCAGTCTTCCATCGCAGAGATTCGATCTCTTCATAATTAGTTTGATTTTAGTATAGTTTTAAGTTTAAAATATTTTTGCCATTACAGGATGTTCTCCTACATAAAATACTTGATAGCACTCAGCAAATTTAAGTCCTATGAATAAATTTTTGCTATCTAGGTAACTATAGGGCTCTGAACAGTTAATTATTGAACTTAACACCTAATTTAATGTAATAATGTAATCTATTATATAAAATTCTCTTGTAACGGTGTTTGAAGTACTACTCCTCCGAAATGACCCAACCGATTCAAATGAAATTATTTTTAGAATATTCTGTGGGCATGCGAATCGGTTTATATCGAATAAAAACAACAAAAAGTCGCATTAATTGTCCGTAATCATTAAAAATGTAATAAATTGAATCAATTTAAAGTCATGGCCTTCAATTTTTTCGAGATTTTCTTTACTTTGGGCGCCGGGCGGGCGGTTTGTTTTTCGTCTCTATGGTCAAGGCGTCGCAAGCAAACGTCGTAGGAGGTTAGTAACTATGGCATAGCATACTGTTTAGTGGGAATATTTGGGCGCGCATTTCTCAACCAAGCATAATTTCGATGCATGTGGTGACCACATGAAGCCTATAGATGTGTCTCTTCTTGATTCCTAGATCATTTGTACAGCACATATGTAGTAATGAATGACGCCCAGATGTGACCCAGATTAATATTTTGCCGATCAAATCAAAACCATTCAAACGATTTGAAAAAATTAAAACTTCAATTTGTGTTATTTCAAGAAGGAATTGTTGTCTAAATAATATGAATTTAGTACTGATGCGTATGAAATAATGGTATGACTCTTTGCGGACTTTTGAAAAAAGAAAGTGGAAAGACTTGGTTTATAATCCAAAACGCTAGGAATATTTTTCAAACATGTACAAATGTGCTTCACAGAAGTTGTATCATGCGCCATTAAATTTATAGAACAACCACAAAATCCGTTGCAAATGAACAGACACATGAACTGAACAAAAGCCTGTACTTTAAAATGGATTATATGAGATTGATGTTCATTTGAAGGCCGAATGCAAAGAAGTGCAAACGTTCAACATTTACAAAAAATGTATACATGATTTCTAAATTTATAAATGGTTGGGTCCAAATAAACAATCTGACTAAATAAACTTAACTTTTTTTTAAATCGTTCACCAAAAAACTGTTTACAGGTTCCCTGTTTGTTTACACAGAATTCAAGTACGTACTTAACATAAATGTGTGTTTTTGTTAAACATATTTTGGTTACGTAGGTGAGACTTTAGATCCGATTTTTTGTTGACATATTTTTTCGTTATTGATATTCCAGAAGCATAATTTTATTAATAGCAGAAGCTGAATTTTTTTTTGATACGTTTTTGTTATGACCTAAAAGTGTTGAAAATAATATTAACTCCTGTCATTTCATACGGTGAAACAAGTGGCAATGCGCCTTTAAGTCATGAAACATATTCCAATTTTTCTCTAAAATAGTCAGATAGGGTATCCCGAGTGTTAAATCTGAACGGATAATTAAAATTTTTAAATGTTGAGGTAAATTTACATGAAAATTTCCAGAAAAAAGAATGAACTCATGAAATCATCGTAGTCTTGAAAGATTAGTTCTTTTTTATGTATTTAATTTTTTAAAACCTGCATTCCAATTAAATCTTATTGAATCTTGAAAATATCACATAATCTTAAACAGAATCGCAAATCACATTCAACACTGTTCAGGAAAATTTTAAATCAGACAACAATGGTTTAAATTGACAGGTATGTATTTAAGGATAAAAAAGAAGATAAAAATGCTAAATTTCGGTTGAATAACAAAAAATTTAATCATATCTTTTCTCCTTTCAAAACTAAATTAAATTTCTTTGAATAATAACCCAATAAATCAAGACTTCTTGATTTAACTAGCATTTTTTGCTAAAAAAAGGGCGAACCTTTTTTTGGACATCATTTTGATGAAAATATGGATATAAATAACCACTGCTTCCAAATGTGAGGAAAGTGAAGCTGCTTGAAAATGGTTTGAAAAAATCATCTCTAATGTTTTTATTTCTTCAGTTCTAAAAAATATACCATCAAAAGCTACTCGGGAGCTAAAAGTGCTGCGCTAGGCAGAATATTGAGCAAACACTCCAAAAATTGTCCCGATATTCAAAATTCTTCTTCCATAAAGTTTCATATGCAATAAATTCCAATAAATGAGAAATTTTTGATTTCGATTTAAGTGAACTCGAGCAAAGCGGAGTCAATCAACTAAATTGTATACAATAAATGAAACATAGATATAATCAACATATGTTATTTATGGAACAAGTTATAAAGAGTGAATTTTTTTTAGCATGAGGTTTGCCAAGTTAGATGGTAACGTTGAGTGCTGAAAAAATCGAATTTGCAACGGGAAGCTGATACCTGATATCATTCGGCAATATTCAAAGCATCCGAATCAAAGAAATGTAAATGAAAAGGATTCATGTGAGATGTATGTAAAATTTATTGGAGATATTTTTTGAATAATCTGTTAAAAGACCCGTACAATTGAGTTAAAATTCCTAGATTTGATTCCGATATAATTGAGCGGGCCAATTCGAGCAAACGGAAAAGATGGGTATGTTTAAAAACGAGGACATGTTCAAGAAAGCGAGACGATTAACAACTCAAGATTTGATGCTTTTTTTAAGTCAAACAGCGAAAAAAAAACTTGAAATAGACGCCAAGTTTAAAATGGTAAGACGAAGTTTACCGGGTCTGCTAGTATTAATATAATGATAAATTGGTACAGATTAAGACATATTTAAAAAAAAATCGCTTTTTACATGTTAGGCCGATCGGTGGTTTAGCAATGGTTCAGAATGGTCGTTAGGTCGAAAAGTCATCAGGCCAAATGGTAATCAGGCCGAATGGATACAAGGCCGGATTCGATCAATCGGCCCAACGACCATTTCTAGAGTTTGTTTTGATTAGGTCGTATGAACCAATATACACAAAATTGAGTTTTTGGTTGCAAATTCTGAACGGCAATATATTTTACCTTTTAAAAAAAATTGGTGTCTTATAGTCAATGAATAAGCAATAAAAATGGATTTGAAATTTAGACGTAAAAACGATTTTTCGACAAAAATATTATTTTTTATCATGTGATCTTTTTCGAAATGAGTCGTAAAATTTATTCGAGTGTATTTGGCTCTTACGACGTTTTGATTCGCCATGGTACCAAAGGTCGTTAAGTGACAGCTAAAAGTTTTGGTTCTTAGGTCGTTTTGCATTTTCGCTGCAAAACAAACTTTAATCGAAAAGTTTTTCGGAAAATCCAAGGTTGGAGTACATATTGATTTAGAATGGATGGCTTCGATTTACTGTTGGGTAAGTACATTCAATGATACTTCATGTTGTGTAAGCATTTAGAATATACCATGTTAACTACAGAGGCAGCCAAAACATTTAGGAACGATGGACCGCAAGCAGACACCGGCGATGATCAGTCTCATGGAAACGTTCATGATAGACAGTCTCGAGCAGCCCTGGTTTCGGAAGCTAGTTATAGGTCACTTCCACTCTGGTCAACCCAAGATTTACCCGGATCATCTACCCATAGCTTCTCCCGGGGTTATCAGTTGCCGCAACTGCTGAATGCTACGAGCGCTTCGATGCGGATTAATACGGGGCGTCATCATCGGTGCTACGCAAGGCTATACTCAGGAATGCCAGTCTTGAGCCTTTCACATGACGAGAATAGCGATTGCGTCAAAGTTTTGGGCCTCAAACCTTCGCTCTCGACTAGGCGGCCTTTAACGGAAATATCGGTTCAAAATAACGAAGGTCAGTTGTTGTCATTTTAGAAATAGCCATATACCTAAACTCTGGTATTTTGCTTTTTAGCTAGTTTCATCCAGAACATATCTGTTCAGCCATCGTTCTGTAGGATTGAAGCCTCCACGCCAAAAAAAATCAAGAACAGACCGCTGCGCGTGGCGATTCCGCTCCTTTCCAGATCCAATTGGAACTACCAGGGCCTTCTTCGAAGTTTGATTCACGCCACAGCATTTCATCGACCTCGCACAATTCAACGGGTGTTGGATTTTTCAGCAGTAACACATCAAAGCACGAAAAAGATGATGAAAATCTTTATGATTTTTCTGATTCTGACGAGTCATGGCTCCCATCAGACGACGAAAATCAAGATAGCTCGATCAAGGGAGAAAACATGCTGGTGAACGATCAGACCCTGGCTGAATATTTTGAAAAATTTAGCGATGTTCTATCACAAAAAGACAATGGGAACTTTTCTGGTAATAATGAAGATATCGGTAAGATTTTCAAAGATTTTTTGACCTGCGTAAAAATGATTTTCATTTTTTTTTAGAAAATATTTTCGTAAATGAGAATATCACGGACGGAAGAAATTCTATCGTTTACAAAATGACGTTCACACCGAATTATTAAAACAGTAGGTCGTAAATACGTGTTTAATGGTAAGAACCATACTAAAGCTTATTTGAAATTCACCTACTCATTCTTTATTCATTTTTGGAATGAATATTATATTTCGAGAATATTCTGAGCGATAATAATAAAACAAGAATTAAAACAATATTATCGGAAACTACTACAGCATTTTTTTCATTAGTTTGCATGTGGTTTTTACGACCTTCTGAAACTAACCCTCAATTCTTCTCTTAAGACATGTATATTATTATATTAGCTTGTTTCAAACGTTACTATAAACAATCATGAATGAATGCATAAATTTTTAGACAAATGCATTAACTTCTAAGGATAAAATTAACTGATTAACAGAATGACGTTAGCGCCAAAAGGGTGATGCAATACGTCGTAAGTACCCGTTCACTAGTAAGGAATAGGAATTAATCGTTCCAAATACACCATCTTATTCTTAATCCATTTTAATACTAACCATAATATTGTTAGATAATTTGGGACAATATTCTTTAAAAAAAATTAGAAAGATGATTTTTAAACTTCAACAGCGATTTTCGCGAAACACGTTAGGTGGCTCATACGACCTAATCAAAACAAACTCTAGATTTGGCGTAATAACCATTGGATCTTTTGACCATTCGGCCAAACATCCTGCCGGCTTTGCGTTCTTTCAGCCCTTCGGCCTAATAAATCATTCGGCTTAACGTCCATCGGCCGATTGACCCAATCTCAAAAATGAATGCTTCTACAAAGATGGCATTTTCCGAATTCCGAGAGTTTGGCTTGCATCCTGTAAATCCTTGGGAGGTTGTGCAGGATTCTGCGAAGTTCACAAAAAAAAACCAATTTTAACAGTTGACACTCAAGAGTAAATTAGGGTTAACCTATCTGAAATTTATATGGGAATTCGACACCATTTGCTCCAACGAAACTGCAAAATTCAGTTATTGGCATTAACTTTTATGTGCGTGTACCAGTTGCTCTAAAAATTTGGTTTTAAAATCTTGATTTAATTTCACCTACATCCTTTGAAGACTCAGATGAACGAGTTACGACAAACAAGTTTTTAAGGGTACAAGAGAGGCAATGATTTTTACTATGTAGATATTTTTTACAGATCACAACCCTATTTTGGACCACCTTAATAAATAACTTAAGTTATTTTTTATTTCAAGAGAGTTTTTCATAAGAAATTTATGACACGCTATTTTATTTGTTCTTGAATTTCAACTTTTGAATTGTAATTAAATATTTATACAGACTGGAATTAAGGCTTTTCAATTTTTGATTAAACTTTTAAAGTCCAAACTTAAAGAACTCAATGCATTGCAAATTTTGTTTCCGAGTGTAATTTTTCGTATACTGAAACCGTCTCTATAATTTCTATAGTTCGATCAGATAAACCTCCAACGATTAGTCAAACCGTTGAGAACGAATTCATTATCGGAAATCTCAATCCACCGCGGTTTTCGTTTTCTAACGCCAAAACATTTATTTTTCTTCAACGAGAAGGTAGCCAAAGGACCAAATGTGTCGTACTCTTGCACCCTTCCCCCTATACAATGCCATATTGTTCTGCATAAAACATATTTTCCAGTCAGATTGTTTTGGGAAGTTTTTTTTGTCCAGTTATTCGGTCAACCTTTTCTTGCAGTGTCGTTTCGTTTGTTTTGACTTTTTATTTGTTGGACCAAAACAAAGCGAAAGGACAAAAGCCGCTGAACATTGGTAGCGTTTTATTGTTATTGTTTCAATTTTCAATTCCATCGACGACGACTAAACTCGAAGAACGTGCGCTTATCGTTATGTCAAATACGGGATTTTGGCCAATATATTTGGCATAAAAAAAAGTGTCGGTGAACAGCTGAACACAAATGCATTTCAACGGATATGATTTAATTTACTTGATCAGAATTTTTTTTTAACTTAAGATTTGACAACATTTCTGAACAAAAACTGCTTTATACACATTTTTTTTTATAAATTTAACAAAAGCTTTTTTCATAAACATTTGAAGACTTTCCCTAATAAATCGAGCTTGAGGTCAAAACAAAACCAACTAAGGCTACTTCAGAAGCATAGAAAACACACCGTTCGATTGAATTACGATATAGGGAAATTCCGTGAAATCAGGCATTTTCGGCAATTCTCAGTAACAACTTTTGGCTCGAGTTTTCTGTTTCCTGTTAGTATGTCGTATCGTTTTTTGCGATTTTGTTTTCTCAATCTTTGACCAGGCCCAGACATAGTCGGGCGTATCCACGTTTTTTTTCACCGAAGTCAACAATCACACGAGCCGGACCAAGTACGATTGCCGAAAATGTGCGCGGGTTGACCTTTGGTGACTTGCAACTGCCACCGGGCAACTGTGGAAGGTCCCCAGACCAAGAAAACCTTTGGCCGCCAACGCTTTTCGTCGTTCCTGTAGACAGTCCAACGATATGGAGACAGTCGGAAAAGCAAGAGCAAGCATTCGGATTATTTATAGATAACGGCCGGCCCGTATCCGAAATTATAAATTTCCAGAAATGACTCATAAATCGATTCGAGAACCGGGTGCTTCTTCTGTTTGGCTGAACTCTCTTTGACCTGGGTAGCTTCTGGCGAAATCGTAACGTTCAGCGGCCGAAGAAAAACGGTGTGGAAGACCACAAACAACACTTCAAGATAGTCACGATTAATTTTTTTCCCGATGTGATTTCCATTGGGGCAGCGACAATTTTGGCATTTTGTTGTACTTAGTAATCGCTTCGCTTGGGATTTTTTTTTACAGTGCAGCTCAAAAACATATGACTTTATTTTCTCATGGATGTTTAAATGATTATAAACAGCCCGATTATCTGAAGAAATGTATTTTATGTGAATAGTGAATAGAAAAATATAAATAATAAATATAAATACTAACAAGATAAAATGTAGAGTCTTTTAAATTCCATTGACCTACTTAATGAAGTTGTGTCAGTTGAAAACTAAGCCTGAAGTTAAGAAGCTTAAGGTTAGTGTTCTTTGCTAGGAGCAAAGTGTGAGCTGAATTGCATGTGACAGGTTGCCAACCGCGTTACAATAAGCTGAGTTTACAATAGAGAAAACCTCTGAATCCCTCATTATTCAAACAAATATACCAGATGAAAAGATTGTATTAAACTTACCAAAATATAGCTACAAAAGCTGAGGCGATATATCTACAATGACAAGATTCCAACGATTCGATGTTCCCACAAAAAGAAAAATAAAGGAAAAAAAAATTCCTCGACCGAGATTTGAACTCCAGTCCTCCGAGTTTGCTGTCCGATATCTTACCACGAGGCCAACTCATCAGTTGAGATGATACACGCTACAAAGGGTGATACCGTCAAAATTAGGTCAATATCAACTTGACCTATTCTTTCAATTTTGTATTTAAAAAACCTGAACACCCCTCATTTTGAAGGTATGTGTGTAGAATGTTGCTCCTATTTTGATTTTGGAATTCACTCTTCAGTTGTCAAAATGCCGTCCAAGGAAGAAAAGCAGCGTATCAAAATTTCGCTCGCGCATTGCGAAAATCCGAGCTACTCGCACGGAAAGCTGGCAAAATCGCTAAAAGTTGCCAAACCAACCGTTACGAATGTTAAATTAAAGTGTTTGGGGAACGTTTGTCGACAGCCAGGAAGTCTGGATCGGGGGGAAATCGAAAACCGGAAGCCGCTGAGACGACAAAGAGAGTTGCCGGTAGTTTTAAGCGAAACCCTAACCTCTCTCTCCGAGATTCCGCAAATAAGCTGGGTGTATCGTCTACAACCGTGCATCGAGTCAAAAAACGAGCCAGACTATCGACTTACAAGAAGGTAGTGACTCCAAATCGCGATGATAAACAAAATACGACGGCCAAAGCGCGATCCCGGAGGTTGTACACGACGATGCTGACGAAGTTTGACTGCGTGGTAATGGACGACGAAACCTACGTCAAAGCCGACTACAAGCAGCTTCTGAAACAGGAGTTTTATGCGGCAAAAGGAAGGGGGAGGTAGCAGATATTTTCAAGCACATGAAACTTTCAAAGTTCGCGAAGTTTGGCAAGCCATCTGTACCTGTGGCTTAAAAAGCAGCATTTTCATAGCTTCCGGGACTGTCAACCAAGAAATTTACGTGAAAGAGTGTTTGAATAAACGTCTGCTGCCTTTCTTGAAGAAACGGTCGTTCCGTACTGTGTCGGTGCCATTACGGTAAAAAGGCCATGGAGTGGTACGCCGTCAACAACGTGCAGGTGGTTCCCAAAGACAGGAACTCTCCCAACATGCCAGAGCTCCGCCCAATTGAGAAATACTGGGCTATTGTCAAGCGGAACCTAAAGAAGACTAAAAAACTGCTAAGGAGGGGCAGCAGATCAAGGCAAACTGGCTTTCTGCAGCGAAGAAGAAGGACAAGGTGGCTGTACAAAATATGATGGCAGGGGTTAAGCGTAAGGTTCGGCAATTCGGATTTGGAAAAGCAGAAGCCTTACTGAATATTTTCCCTGAATTTTATACTAATTAAACTTGATAAAGAAATTTAATTTGATTTTTTTAAAAACGATTTCACCGATTTTCACGCGTTCCCTTGACCAAATTTTAACCTTATCACCCTATAGCTCTATTAGTGAGATTTTCTTCTTACGAACCGCCCATTTATCGTTAATCAGTTTACTCAAATCGTAAATGTCAAATAAGCATATTCTCAATTTTTGGAGACATATTTACGAGTCGACTAAACTGCTATCCCATTCCATTTTTTTTGGGCAAAGCTTGTCGTTAATGAATGATATAAAATCACTCAATACCAATGTGTTTACGATGGTTATTGAAAATGTCTTACTTATCGATTTGGATTATCATTTCTGTTACGATTTCATGTTAGCTGGGTAGACCCAAAGTATCTTCATCCAATGACGTCCACCCACTGGTATAAAAGTGATGGCAGAAGGCTTTAAAATTCCTCATCATCGTAATGACCTATTTTAAGTTGTCTTGTTAAGACTCTTCAGGCTTACAAAAGGTCCGCTCATAATATTACGAATCTCAAATACAAATCTTAGGAGAAGTTCTACAACGTGTAGCCGTTTAAAAAGGTTTTGGTGATATTAACGGATATGATCGTATATCATGGTAACAAAGACATGCTTAATAGCCGGAGAAACATTAGAGAGGCCTGGTCAAATGGCTTAGCAAAGCGGTTGGTGGAACCATGGAATGATTCCAAAATGACCGAAAATATGGCAAAGTGGACCTCCACATAACACAGCTCCTAACAAGTCACAGATGCTTAAAGGAGTGCCACCAACAATTCAGCTGTTCAAGGTTCGAACGGGTAAGAATCCCTGCAGTGGAGTAAACCACGACTGTTGCAGATTGATTCCACCATGATGGTACATTTACGTTGAGTGCGTCAGTATTTGATTAGAATGCGCCCCTGTGACGATAACTCCGGGAATAAGACTTATGTTTCTCTGCAATTGAACACGTACATACACAAATCAGACTCTATTCCAGTAATGAACTGGAATAATTGGTAGAAGATTTTATGCCGAACCAGCATTAACTGTCCTCCGAGCGCAACCGCCTTGCATATGTCTGAAGTTCAGACTCTGAACACATCCCATTTTCCATCACAAGACAATAGAGGATGGAAAAAATCCGCCTGCAAAGATATTGTCGAATGAAGTTCCGCTAACAAGAAAAAAAAATACATTCTTTATTTCCTTTCGACGGCAAAAACCACCAGCCAAGATGAGCTGTGCGTGTGTATGTAAATCAGCTTTCAATAGAAAACAGTTTCTTGTTTCCCATTCCTACCACATTTCCCTCCCATTCTCATCCCTTTTCCATCAAAGATAAAGCAGGATGAAAAAAACGGGTTTCTTACCAAAGCGGATGGTGCACTGGGTAAGATATTGGACTGGCAAGCCGAAATGAGATGTTGCTGTGAGTTCGATTCTCACTCATTAGGTTTTTTTAGAAAGATCCAGTTGGATGAAGATCCCATAATTTTTTATTTCTTGACTCGCTTTAATGTAATGGTCATTTATCATTTTGCTAGGGAGCTCGAGTCAACTTTGTTAAAAGTGTTTTGTTCCAATCATTTTCAAGGCTTTTAAAAAAGAAGGTTTGCTGACTTTTGAAGTAAGAAGGCGAGGAGAGTGCAAAGAGGTTGGTGGAGCTCGTTACCTTCTTTTATTATCATTTCACGGGGAAAAAGTATAGTATTTTTAACAATTTCCCACTAACATTTAATTGCATTTCTGATTAATTCTCGAACAACTACAAATTTTCAACTTTCAACTTTATGATACTGTGCATTCAACTATACATATAATAGATTCAACTACATGTGTATGATTGATTTTACGCACTAGACCATGTATAGAATAGTCCTTTTTGCCGCTGGTGGTGTTCTTGAAATTATGCTGGTTGTTTCACCAACACTTTTCAGTTTTGGGACAATTAACCTCAAAAATGACCTTGTGCATCGACTGGTTGTCCGTTTTTTGTACCGAAAGTTTTTGAGGTTGATTGTCCCGTCTAATCTGTACACGCTCAGCAAGTGTGCGTAAGAAATGTCAAAAACAACTCTATAGATTCAACTCTAATCCTTTGGTTGATTTTCTGCATTTAACAATAAGTATAAGAATTTAGAATTTGATGCTTTGGGGTAACATAACTCAGTCTTTATTTTGACGGTTTCAACGAGTTTTCTTGATCATAACAAAAACAAAACCCCTTCATAATATTAACAAATGCTTATTTCTCAATTTTACCGTGCTTTTTAACGTTTTCTTTAAAAAACATTTATATTTAAAAAAAAAATATTATGATGCATGCATTTGGGAGCGAAAATCTAAATAATTTCTAATTAGTTTGGGCTTCAAAATACAAATGAAATTTTACCTTCACACATTCCTCTAGGCCCTTCCACTATTTCCATTTTCATTTTTTCTTCAAAGTTAACCATTGAATAGGGTTTCAATCCATTTGTCCAATACGGGCTTACTCTTGGAAAATGTCCTTGATTTTTAAATAACAATTTTGTTTTCACTAAATGACAATAAAAATATCACTATAACTATACTTATACAAATAAAAAAAAAGTAGTTCTTCACATTTAATGCCCTGTTTGCTTCTAAATGCTATTTGGTTTCATCAGGAGTGCTGTTTAATTGCGCGCTTTGGAAAAAATACAGATTTTGAGATTTGGAAATTACATTTTTACCAACAGAAAATTTTTTTAATACTCAATTGATACACGCAAAATAATTTAGATATTTAATATACGGGATTTTCCACGTAAACTGAGTTTTTGGTGCAACACAACGTTTCTACGAGTGCTTTGTAGTAGATACAGTCCTTCCATTTTTATAACACGTGATTCTACGTAAAGTCTAAGTAGATGGATCAAATCATTTTTTTGCATTTTTTTTTCAAGCGTGCAGTATGAAATTCTTGTTGGAAAACTGAAAGCAGTCAAACGGCCACGGATGTAAGTTTGTAATTCACGGCCGCTGAAGGAGTATCGATTTTGCTGTTGGAAACTTAAGCTGTCCGGTTCCAAAAAAATTATTGGATCTTATATAGGCAAGAAGAAACGATCCATTTCTACTGATCCCCACCAGGTTAACTATTTAACATTTTGATGACTTTATATTTATAACTAGCTGATCCCATACGAACTCCGTTTCGTTTTCAACTTGTAATATTTGTGTGTTGTTTGTACGAAAGTCAATTGCCAAGCATTTCCCAGATGCACTTACGAATGCATTGTTAAGTAATTATTGCAATAATTTTGGACGATCACTTTTTCTGTCGTCTGCTACAAAATTTGACAACAGGAATCAAATTTCGACTCGATGGTTGCATAACAACGCAATTGTTGCCAAAAAGTTAAACCCTTTTTGGTGGTCTCTTATACAATCTTTGATATCTGAAATCGATAGCCCTCAAAACTCCCGTGTGCAAATTTTCATAGCAATCCATCGCATGATAACGTCAATATTTTTAAAAAATGCAAAACATTAAATAATATGAACAACCCCTTTCGTTGACCCCTGGCTAAACATTTGATCCCTGGCTGAAAACTACCGTGTGCAAATTTTCATCCCAATCCGATGTTTGATAATGACGGTATTGCAAAAATATTGAAAAGTTTATATGGACGACCCCCTTTGTCGGCCCCTTACACTAAATTTAATACCTGAAATCAATTGATCGTCCCTCAAAACTCACGTGTACCAATTTTCATCTGAATTCAATGTATAAAAACGACAATATAGCATTAACAGTGAAAAGTTAATATGGACGACCCCTTTGGCCGACCCCTGATTTCGATTAGGATAAGTGAAATCAATTGTTTTTTCCTTATTACTCCCATGTGCAGAGTTTCATCCCAATTCGATGTATAAAAACGTCAATATCACTAAGATATTGAAAAGTGAATATGGACGACTTCTTTTGCCGGCGCTTTAAACTGAATTTGATACCTCAAATTGATTGCACGTCACTTAAAACTATCGTGTTCCAATTTTCATCAGAATCCGATGTATAATAACGTCAATATCGCAAAAATAGCGAACAGTTAATATGGACGACCCTTTGACTGACCCCTTACACAAAATTTGACACCCGAAAACGATTGATGGTCTTCTAAAACACTAACGTGCAAATTTTCAAAACAATACGACAAAAAGTAACGTCAATATCGCGAAAACAATATTTGTCTTGTATGGACGACCCCCTTCAGAAGGGTTCATCCGAAAAACTGAAAACATTTTTCATCTTTCCTGGTCCTAATGAGCATCCATGCCAAATTTCAGACCTCTAGCTCTTAAGACGGCTGAGTCTATGGAGAACCAACAAACAAACAAACAAACAAACATACAGAAATTGCTTTATATATATATATATAGATTATCTTTAACTTTTACTTTTTTCATTTAAACGACAAATGTTATTGACAGTGGTGTTACGATGTGAACAGTGACGATACTAAAAATAATTTTTTATCACGATTAAATTGGATTTATTTTCATTTTTTTTTATTACTGAAAGTACAAACAAAAAATTAAAAAAAACATGACCCAAATGTCATTACTATACTAAACACATTTCACAAAACTTTCATCATCACGTCGCATTGAACTTACTTAACATTCACATAAGGTGCACGTGATGTTTACCAAGTTCGTATTGGGGGAGCGTTTACTTATTTTATTCATACAATTTACGTGAAAATCAATTGAATAAAAACTATGTAGTTTTTCACGTAGCAGCTACGTGCAGATTATATTGGGTGTAGGCTTTCAAACATAGAAAACAGTTTTCAAATATTCAAACTATAGACTGGGTTATTGACGATAACGTGCAAAAATAAATTGATTGACAAATTTTACCACAATGATCAAAGTTACCCCCTTTTTAACTTACCACTTGTGTTTTTCAACAAAAACAAGAATATTTCTTAAAATTGACTGTGTTAAAGATAATAATAATGCTTCTACGAATTATTTGAAAAAACAACTGCATTTCAAGGAGTTTTTAAGAATTCTATAGGTTAAAAAATCATTAAAAAAATCCTATTTAAATACCCTCTGCTATGTTGTTTGAATAGTAAGTTCTCGAAGGATCCAGAAATATTGTATGAAAAAATCCTTCTTTCTTCCTCTCTTCCAGTTGAAGAGTGGGAAGGATCTCGAAACATAAAAAATAATTTCTCGTGCTCGAGTATACTTCCATGATAGATTTGGTTTTTTGTTCGACCCTCTCCCCCTTCTTATCCACCCAGTGGAAGGACAGATAGGTCTCAAACATCGTAGAAATTTGACTCGTAGCCTTTGAGAAATTTGCATTTATAGTTATCGAATAATATATCATGTTGTATGAAAGACCACCTCCTCCTTCTTTGCATCTCCCCAATCGAAGAAGGTTGAGTCCTAAATAATCATAGACACATTTTTCGTACCCAAAATGACCAACTTTGTCAAATTTGGTTTCATTTACTTGAGAAGTTCTCGAACTTTGCCAAGGAATATATGGAAGGCCCCTCCCCCTTTAATGTTTCCACACTGAAAAGAAAGAGGAGTCTCCAGCCATCCTTTAAATATTCAAATAATATCCTACCCATATTACCTCACATGCCAAATTTGGTTCTGTTTGCTTGAATAGTTCTCGAATTGTGCGAAAACTTGTATGGGAGGCATCCTCTCCGCTTCTTTTTTCCGCATTGGAAAGATTAGGGGGGCTACTAAACAATTTTAGGAACATTCATCGTACTTTAATACACTCCCTTACCAAATAAAGTTCCATTTGCATGAGTAGTTCTCGAGTTATTCAAACATGTTCACATCAGACAATGAAGCCAGCACTATTCCTGAAATATGCGACCTGTTTAGAAAACATTTCAAAAGTGTCTTCACTGACGAAACCCTCAATGAAGCTGAAATCTCCGCTGCTCTGTCAAGTGTGCCACTTCGCGCTTCAATTGCGCCTCATCTGTTCGTCACTTCTGCTGCTGTTGAATCCGCTTGTTCCAACCTCAAATGCTCGACTAACCCAGGCCTGGATGGCATTGCATGGCATCGATAGTTCTTAAAAAATGAAATGAAGAGTTAATCACCGTAAATTTATTTTGTGCAATTATTTTATCGGCTATATCGGTGAAATTTATATTCTTTGAGAACGAACATTTAAGAATTGAAAGATTATAGACGGATAGAAGATTATAATAATTCTTAAAAACTGCTCAACTATTTTATCGCCGGCCTTAGCCCGTATTTTTCAGCATTCACTCCATAGAGGCGTGTTCCCCGACGTTTGGAAGGAATCCTCTGTTTTCCCCGTCCACAAGAAAGGAAACAAGTCTTACGTATCAAACTACCACGGAATCGCTGCCCTTTGCGCAGCGTCTAAATTGTTTGAACTCGTTGTTCTCGAATACTTCATCAACAACTGCTCGTCATATATACATATGCGACACTCAACATGGCTTCATGCCAAAAAGATTCTACGTATATTTTTAATGCGCTCCAAGCACGCCACCAAGTCGATGCTATCTATACGGATTTATCTGCTGCCTTCGACAAAATCAATCACAGAGTAGCAATTGCTAAATTCTCTCGCCTAGGCATCTGGCGACCCACCTCTCAGGTCGAAGCATGTCAGTTAAATTTGGAGACCATACCTCTAAACCTTTCCGCGCAACATCCGATGTCCCTCAAGGATCTCACTTAGGGCCCTTCATATTTTTATTGTACTTGAAAGACGTAAACCTCGCACTGAGATGTATGCATATTTCGTACGCTGACGATTTTAAACTCTACTTTACCATTCGTACCCCCAAAGATGCAGATTTTTTACAACTTCAACTGGACGCCTTTTTGAATTGGTGCCGCGAGAACCGTATGGTCCTAAATGCTACAAAATGTTCAATCATATCATTTACAAGGAATCACTCAACATTTTTCTTTGACTACCACATTCAAGAAACACCTCTCACACGTGTCAGCGTAGTTAAAGATCTAGGTGTCATGGTCGACCAACAACTTTAATTCAAAGACCATATCTCCTACATTGTTACTAAAGCTTCCAGCTGTCTCGGTTTCTTTTTTAGAATAACCAAGCATTTCAGAGACATTCAATGCCTTAAAGTTTTATTCTGTGCCTTAGTATGATCTAATTTAGAGTACTACTCGGTAGTGTGGAATCCTCAATATAATAACTCAATCGAACGTATCGAAAAGATTCAACGTAAATTCATACGCTTCGCTCTCCGCAATCTACCATGGAACGATCCTGTCAATCTTCCTGCATATGAAAACAGATGCAATCTTATTGGATAAGATACTCTGTCGTCCCGTCGAGTCGTGTTTGATGCAACCTTCACATCTGACATGTTACTGGGTCATATTGACTGCCCACAAATTCTAGAACTTTTGAATTTCCCAGAAACCTTCGCTCTCAATCTTTCCTGGTTGTTCCGCATGCCTCTACACGTTCATTTTTTTATAACCATTTATGGTCCATTGTACGTCTCGGTGGTCGAGTGGTTAGCGTGGTGACACTTTAACCGCTAGCCCACTGATGGCATGGGTTCGATTCCCATCTCGGTACTGGGTGTTAAATGTTAATTAAGTTGTCCACGTCATTTATTCAGTCTGCAAAGACGGTGTATGTCTTTATTTAAATAACCATTTTATGGTTTTTGCTCCAAAACCTCCAATTTGGTTATTTTCCAACAATATTTCTAGAAAGAATTTTAACCATTTTGGCAGTTCTCGAGCGTTAACCACAAAATGGTTGATAAAAATTTTATTTGTTCATCGCCATTTTGAAAATGATTGCTTTTGCAGCCGGGTGTATTTTATTAAAAAAAACCAATTCAAGCATTATAATCTGTTGTGAAAATGAAATTATACTGCACATAATATCTGCTGATGGTAAGTCTTCAGTAAATATAATTTGCGATAGTAAATTGAATTTGTGAATTGTTTTCTTCCCCCAAGAGGTTCCTCCGATCATCGGGAACTTTGAGAAGATGGTATGGCCATTTTCCGTAACCTTCGGAAAACTGAACAGGACCGAACTGCCCATAAAACACCTGCCGTAGGAGAACCAGTCGTTTGCTGTCTGTTGGTAAAAAAATTGTAAAAAGCTGTCTCAGAATATCAGCGGGGCCCTCAATAACAACACAAACAATCTCCAAACCTACAGCAGCAGCAGCAACAAAGTCCCGGATGATGCAACGGCAGCCTTCAGCTGGTGGTGGCTTTAAAAATGTTCAACCAGATGCTAGCGAGCCGCAGGGAATGCGGGACGCGAATATACAGAGATGCACCATGATTCCCAAAATACCCGGACCGGTTCTTAACCGCCGGCAGTTCGGAGATCAATCTCTATCAGGTGAAAAGTCAAGACCTCATCGATCATGGAGTAAACACAAGTAAGTTGTGCGGACGATTTGATTTTAATTTGGAATATTAAAATGCTAATTGCATAACAATCGTTCACAGACATTAATCTGGAAATTTCGAAGAACACAACTGCCACACTGATTGCTTTTGAAACCAGATACCAGTTCATCCGGTCAGTTGCTCCTTCGTACCATTCCAATGAGGAAATTTTGTTTGCAGCAGGACTGCCTAACGGGAAGGTTGCTCTGTGTAACTTTGCGTCCGAAAATAATGTTTAGCACAGTTTAGTAAGTCCAATGCTTAGTCGGTAAAACAGTTTTTTATTAGTTTTTTTTTTTATTTTTCTCAGTACCGAGAGCTTCATTGGGATCGCAACGTGTCCGGTATCAAAGATAGCAAACAATCCAAAAAACAAAACTTTACTAAAAATGAACGTTACTTCACGGACCGGTTCCTTCGAGTATGTCATCTGGCGGTGGTTCTTCCGGCGCGGCGGCGGGATGAGTAGCTACAGAGAGCCGCAATCCGACTACGGATTGCACGACCTGTACATGTCGATACTGGAGCTGTTAAAGCATTTTTGGAAGTGTTTTCCACCAACGACGCTGCTGCTGCAGGCGACCAACCCGAAGTTTACCACCTGGCAGGAACGCTATGTCCATCACCAACAGTTCCATCATAATCACTATCAGCCACGCCATCGACAGTAGTCCTCCTCGTCTTCGTCAGCTCATCACCCGACAGCAGTAGCAGCAGCAACTATTTCGGTGACACCGGGAATACTGGACCACTCGTCTTCGTCGTCGTCGTCGAACACCTCTTTCAGCGGCCGGAAACCTTAGTACCATGCCAGACTGGTCAAATTACACCAGTAAAGACATCGCCCGCACCAAAAGTTTGGATCCCACCACATCCTTCATTTACACTCCTCCAATTTCACTGCCGAACAGCAAGCTATAAGTGGTTATCGTATTTGTATTTGATTTGAAGCTCTATATATGAAGGATATCGTTACTGCAAAATACGAATTCGACAAGATTTATCAAGAAAATTACTTCGTAAAATAAACCAAATTAGTTTTATTTAACTCCGAAAACGGCTCAATACTCGAAAGTTTTCTTAAAATCTCATTTTTTTTAATAACATTTCCAGCATCTCCTTAATTTCGCACTTTGGTTCAAAAATAACCATATTTCAGCTTCTTCTCCAAAATTTATCATGGTTAGAAAATAACCATATTTGAACTTCTCCCCCATAAGTCATTTTATTGGTTGTCAAAGAGAAGTCATAAAAAAACATAACGCGGGAAAAGGTCAAATATGGTTATTTTTCAACCAAATATGGTTAAATTAAAACTAGCGTGTACTGATTACTGTCAAAATGCACCTCTCATAATAACAATTCGGACGTTCAACCGCGTTTCATCAGAACTTGATTTTCATACCTCAAGAAACACACTCAAATGTAGATTTCATAATAATAGATTTAAGAGAAAATTGTATTGTGTGATAAGTTTAAGTACTCGATGTATCATTTAGATTTAAATTATAAACTGTTGATGCAAAAGATGAGTGTTTTTACGCGCATATGAGACGGACTCATTCCTTTTCATATGGGCTTTTTCCCCTCCAATAGAGAATAAAGAATAAAGACAAACAGACAGACGAACAGACAGACAAACAGGCAGACAAACAGACAGGCAGAAATTCATTTATATGTACATATATGTAGATAGATTTCACACAACCGTATGTCTCAATGCAATTGACAGTCACTGTTACCTCATCGAAACACAATTTACTAGAGCTGCTGTTCGGTCCACTTCAGTTTTGTTTTGCTCCTCCCATTTGGTATTGGCATTGCATTGAAGTCTTGGTACGTCGTCGCGCCGTCCGAGTTCGATTTTCGTCCATGTCATGTCCGCGCGCACCAACTTGGTCCTGGGGCCAAATCAACAACAGACGAAATTATGATTCGTGAACTCTGAGCAGCAAAGACCGTGAAGGATAAAGGGGGAAGAAGGTTTTAGGGGGGGCAACTTTCTTACACGGTAGCAATTGCACAGAAGCTTTCACCGAAATTTGTTTACACGGTTTTCCGACATGGCTCAACCGAGCCTGATTTCGATTTTGTTTGGGCTCTTTCGGTTTCGGCGAGGCAATGAGTTTGTTTACTTTGCGATGTAGGTAGGTAAATGAGAATTCATTTCCCGTTTCATGGGTATGTATATAACTTTTTGTTCACAAAAACTAAGGACTTTTTCTGTTTTTGATTTTTTTTTAAAGATTTTATAAATCGTTTTTTTTAATAGAATATAAGGATAGAAGATCATATGTCTATGAAACTTGTCTACAATCGAAACGTTTTAATTTAGAGTAATAGTCTATACAGAAGGAATCATCATCACTTTCATCCTCCAGTCGTTACCACCTTCAGAAGACGTTCCACGAACCCTGTCCCTTCATGAAAAGGAGGTTACAACCCCAAACTACAACCCGGCAAAAACCGGCAGGCAACCCGAAAACTCTTTACTTTGCATATTTAATTGTCTTTATTGCTCTGCTTGAGTCAATATTAATCCTTCAATAATTTATTAGTAGAATTATTTAAATATCAGCGAGATCGTACCTCGGGTTCCGGTTGTTTTTCTAGGGCGCTCTCATCATCGGGTTCTTCAGTGGAAATCCTTCCCTGAGTTCCGGAAAAGTCTCAGCTCAGTTGAAGCCGCTCACTTTTCCAACTTTGTGCGGATGTAGTTCGGTTGAGGTGCGGATTTGTTAAATAAATACAGAACTTAGCCGACGACGATTAAATACTCCGATGATGGTGGCATTTCCCGGGAATAAATGGGATGAAGCGATTTTCGACGATAAAGTTCGGGCGTAGAACAATGCCGTATTTTAGTTTTAATGAAAATGAAATTTCTAACCTGAACCGCCCCAAAAATACCGAACCAGACAAAACAATCCGACAAAGTACTTTACCGTATGAAATTGAAGGATTTGTCAAACTCGTCCTCACCCCAAACCAACTTCCAGGCTGTTCCCGCAAAAATCTAATAAAAAAAATGTCAACCCCCATCATTTACGGATATTGGAGAAGAACTCCGAAAAGCAGCATGATGCTCAAGTAAGAAAATGGTTTCACTCTCCTTTCCATTTAATCAAACATAACCTCCAACAACGGCTGAAGAGCCGTTTCCCTGCAACAGAAAAAAATGAATCCCTTCCAAAAAGTTTACTCTTGCTCCGGTCCTCTTTTTTTTAAATCCTTACTTACCACAGTGTGGTCACGTGCTGCTGTTCAATTTAATAATTTCAATTGACTTTGGCAATTCTTTTCTCTCGTCTTCCTCTTGCACCGAAGAATTTGCCGTCTGTATCTTTCCCTCCGGGCAAGGATCAACAGCATCGTCGTCGTTGGATAAAAAGTGTCTCTGTTCTGGATTCGTCGTGACTCGACCGAAGACAGGAATGAAGAGAAAACCATCCAGCTAACTGTAGGGTTTAGATTATATTGGTAATAAAAATAATATTTCAATAGCAACAAGGAACAATTGGAAAGGACGTGTGCATTTATCGGTCGGTGGAACCGAGTTTGCCTCGGGGTGACGAAGTCGGAATCAATCGTAAAATCTGTCTCTGCTACAGTAACTTCTCAACCCATATAGGCAAAGGGCCCCAATTACTTGAAGTAGGTAGCATTCGTTCATCAGCGTCGGAGAGGTTTTGTTGAATTGAATTTATTACTCAATTTTATGTTTTATTGGTCTCGTCAGACAAAATTTTGCTTGTGATGTTTCTTTTTTGTTATAAGATAACTAATTTATAGATAGATTGCATAGTTTGGTAAGGTCTGTAAAAATATTTTATCCCTAGTCAAATCATCAACTTACGAGCAAATTTATCTACGAAAACAAACTTGAATCTCCCCACAACATTCCCTTTACGCTTCGCAAAGTAAAATTTCTTACCGGGTATTTGTCCAAAAACCATTTTGACTAGTGAACCTTCATATAAGAGAAGCAACATCTGATCCCTCTTAAAATAAAATATGTGGCAACATAGACGAAATCTTGGACAAAACAAAAATCCCCAGCACTGTTATCTGGCTCAATGTTCAAGCTCTAAAGTGAACGCTCCTTCAATCCAACAAAACAACATTGAACTTGATGCCCGAAGGATCGCGATAAACGGTATGAATGACTTGAATTTCGTTAATCAGTTAGTTTTCCAACTAGGAACACGATTCACAAAACCATCAAAAAAAATTGCACCTAATCATAAATTCATATGACCATGCAGCTTAAAAATTATCTGTTTGAACTATAACAACAATCACAATACATTCCTTGGTTGAGTTTTGGAATCGATTGGAATCGATTTTGACAGTTCTTTTACTCGATTGGAATTTTGTGTTTCAGATGTCACTTCTCTTATATACAGGTTCACTAATTTTGACGTAAGTTTCGTCGTCCATCAAAATGCATCCGTTGTACTTGGTCAACACTTTCTCGTACAACTTCCTTGCCCTGGTTTTGGCAACCAGGTTTTGTTTCAGCGTCCTGTTGGGGTGCGTGATACGACCTCAAGCCTTCTCGCATACAAATTCGTCGAGCTGTACTGTGGTTCGTCTTGAACTTTTTCGCCAAATCACGCAAGGAGATTCCAGGATTATTGTGAACTGATCAAATTACCTTTGCTCGGAGCTTCCGGTCATATGTTACACTTTTACGCCTGGTTTGTTTTGCTCGATCCACCGTAAGGGTCTCCCGGTAACGTTGCAGCACCGAATTTACAGTCGATTTTGGATATTTCAGGAATTGCGCGATGTTTACCCCTGACCACGTCGGTTTCTCTACGTGAGTGTGCAGAATTTTCTTTAGCCTTTCGCGTACTATCGTCGATAACTTTTGACTGACTGTTTCAATCTTCATGCAATTTTCACCACTAAGTAAACAAACTATCCGAATCAAAACACTGTCAATAGATTCGTGATGTGACAACTAGAAGCGCTTCAGTAAATGAAAAGATGCGTCTGGATTCTATGTGAAACAGACTTTATTGGCGATTTGCAGCTCGAAACGACACTCAGTTGGCGCTGCGATCAAAATGATGATATAATCGACTCAAGTGTCAAAACTCCTAGTAATTTCTTAAAACATTAAAAAAAATGTATATTTTCGGAGTTAAATGGTATATTTATTAACCATTGTTTGGAGAATATGGTAAGAAAATATGAATTACATCACTGTTGATGTATTATTTATGCTAATTTCTGTTCAATATTCAGTTATTTTTAGTTTTATGAAAAATAAATTAATGCAACTTAAGCCGGCCTATAAAAAAAACGCAAAGCCAGAATATTTCCAGTCCAGGTTTTCGGAATGAAAACCACTCGTAAGATAAAAATCTTCAATATCCTTAAATACTTTTGAAACAAACAAATGACATATTATTAGATACGTGCTGAGTTTTGAGGAAACTAGCGTTCTGATACCAACTGTTGAGAGTGAGAATGTTTCGAGTGTAAAAAAAGCTGGAATATCGTTGATTATCAAAACAAGAAGGCAATTGGCGAAAGGAAGTGAATGAAATTATTAACGATTTCGATTCAACCAATAAATTGCCCTAAACACAACAGCATAGCGAACGGGGAGCACTAGCGACTATGCACTTTTGAAGTTGGCAAGATAGATTGTAAATTCAGGAACTTTGCGCCATTCCCTACCTTTCTCTACGATTCAAAATGTGATATGAATTGGAGTTACGTGCCACAAAGTTTCCAGAAATAAAGGATAAAAAAAAACTGATAAGGAATCTATATTTTTAAATTTTATCAAATCATTATTTTTTTTGATAATAATAAAAATGAAGATCAACAAACAATTATCCGCAACTGATTGAGATTTTTTTTGTTTAAATAAATTAAATAACATTCCCTGAAGTAGAGGACTAACGTTAAATAAAATCGATATCGGTACACTAAACAAAAATATAAAAAATTGGGGCAACGAGTTTAAATAAGAAGTTCTTACAATCAGATTTTCTATCGAGTACTTTGAAAATGAAAAGTTTACCAAAGTCACAGCTTAAGAGCAAAATTTCTACTTTATAACATTAACGTAATAATAATTTAAATTTAAAGATTTTCTTTCAAATTATCATTTCATCTCTGTTGAATTATTCCAACAGATTCACTTACATAGTCTAACACATGTACAAGAATCAAACTCTATCGGAAAAATTTCATCATGGTTCAAATGAAAAAAAAAATGAATTTTATTAGGAAAACCAAGAAACAGAGTATTTGATTATGCCACAAGCACTGAGATCAGTAAATAAGTGATTTTCTTACCAGATTCAGTGATTATTATTGTCCGAAGTTCAAGAGTTTTCCCAGAAATCTCAATTTCGGAAACGATTTGTATTGGCGATTTGCAGCAAACCTATTTCGCATGCAACGCCAACTGGTTGTCATTAATGGAATTAACAAAAGGGTGACGATAGCTGTTTTTTAACACGGCTGCGAATACAAATTGTTCCTTAAAATGATATTTTTGAAAAAACTGGTAAATTACAAAAAATTAAAA
>NW_026598421.1:20382-27046 GCF_029784155.1 Uranotaenia lowii | reverse complement strand
ATTTTTGTCATATTTGTCATTTTTGTTATTTTTGTCATTTTTGTCATTTTTGTCATTTTTGTCATTTTTGTCATTTTTGTCATTTTTGTCATTTTTGTCATTTTTGTCATTTTTGTCATTTTTGTAATTTTTGTCATTTTTGTCATTTTTGTCATTTTTGTCATTTTTGTCATTTTTGTCATTTTTGTCATTTTTGTCATTTTTGTCATTTTTGTGATTTTTGTCATTTTTGTCATTTTTGTCATTTTTGTCATTTTTGTCATTTTTGTCATTTTTGTCATTTTTGTCATTTTTGTCATTTTTGTCATTTTTGTCATTTTTGTCATTTTTGTCATTTTTGTCATTTTTGTCATTTTTGTCATTTTTGTGATTTTTGTCATTTTTGTCATTTTTGTCATTTTTGTCATTTTTGTCATTTTTGTCATTTTTGTCATTTTTGTCATTTTTGTCATTTTTGTCATTTTTGTCATTTTTGTCATTTTTGTCATTTTTGTCATTTTTGTCATTTATGTCATTTTTGTCATTTATGTCAATTTTGGCATTTTTGTCATTTTTGTCTTTTTTGTCATTTTTGTCATTTTTGCCATTTTTGTCATTTTTGTCATTTTTGTCACTTTTGTCATTTTTGTCATTTTTGTCATTTTTTTCATTTTTGTCATTTTTGTCATTTTTGTCACTTTTGTCATTTTTGTCATTTTTGTCATTTTTGTCATTTTTGTCATTTTTGTCATTTATGTCATTTTTGTCATTTTTGTCATTTTTGTCATTTTTGTCATTTTTGTCATTTTTGTCATTTTTGTCATTTTTGTCATTTTTGTCATTTTTGTCATTTTTGTCATTTTTGTCATTTTTGTCATTTTTGTCATTTTTGTCATTTTTGTCATTTTTGTCATTTTTGTCATTTTTGTCATTTTTGTCATTTTTGACATTTTTGTCATTTTTGTCATTTTTGATATTTTTGTCATTTTTTTCATTTTTGTCATTTTTGTCATTTTTGTCATTTTTGTCATTTTTGTCATTTTTGTCATTTTTGTCATTTTTGTCATTTTTGTCATTTTTGTCATTTTTGTCATTTTTGTCATTTTTGTCATTTATGTCATTTTTGTCAATTTTGTCATTTTTGTCATTTTTTTCATTTTTGTCATTTTTGTCATTTTTGTCATTTTTGTCATTTTTGTCATTTTTGTCATTTTTGTCATTTTTGTCATTTTTGTCATTTTTGTCATTTTTGTCATTTTTGTCATTTTTGTCATTTTTGTCATTTTTGTCATTTTTGTCATTTTTGTCATTTTTGTCATTTTTGTCATTTTTGTCATTTTTGTCATTTTTGTCATTTTTGTCATTCTTGCCATTTTGTCATTTTTGTCATTTTTGTCATTTTTGTCATTTTTGTCATTTTTGTCATTTTTGTCATTTTTGTCATTTTTGTCATTTTTGTCATTTTCGTCATTTTTGTCATTTTTGTCATTTTTGTCATTTTTGTCATTTTTGTCATTTTTGTCATTTTTGTCATTTTTGTCATTTTTGTCATTTTTGTCATTTTTGTCATTTTTGTCATTTTTGTCATTTTTGTCATTTTTGTCATTTTTGTCATTTTTGTCATTTTTGTCATTTTTGTCATTTTTTGTCATTTTTGTCATTTTTGTCATTTTTTGTCATTTTTGTCATTTTTGTCATTTTTGTCATTTTTGTCATTTTTGTCATTTTTGTCATTTTTGTCATTTTTGTCATTTTTGTCATTTTTGTCATTTTTGTCATTTTTTTCATTTTTGTCATTTTTTGTCATTTTTGTCATTTTTGTCATTTTTGTCATTTTTGTCTTTTTGGTCATTTTTGTCATTTTTGTCATTTTTGTCATTTTTGTCATTTTTGTCATTTTTGTCATTTTGTCATTTTTGTCATTTTTGTCATTTTTGTCATTTTTGTCATTTTTGTCATTTTTGTCATTTTTGTCATTTTTGTCATTTTTGTCATTTTTGTCATTTTTGTCATTTTTGTCATTTTTGTCATTTTTGTCATTTTTGTCATTTTTGTCATTTTTGTCATTTTTGTCATTTTTGTCATTTTTGTCATTTTTGTCATTTTTGTCATTTTTGTCATTTTTGTCATTTTTGTCATTTTTGTCATTTTTGTCATTTTTGTCATTTTTGTCATTTTTGTCATTTTTGTCATTTTTGTCATTTTTGTCATTTTTGTCATTTTTGTAATTTTTGTCATTTTTGTCATTTTTGTCATTTTTGTCATTTTTGTCATTCTTGCCATTTTTGTCATTTTTGTCATTTTTGTCATTTTTGTCATTTTTGTCATTTTTGTCATTTTTGTCATTTTTGTCATTTTTGTCATTTTTGTCATTTTTGTCATTTTTGTCATTTTTGTCATTTTTGTCATTTTTGTCATTTTTGTCATTTTTGTCATTTTTGTCATTTTTGTCATTTTTGTCATTTTTGTCATTTTTGTCATTTTTTTCATTTTTGTCATTTTTGTCATTTTTGTCATTTTTGTCATTTTTGTCATTTTTGTCATTTTTGTCATTTTTGTCATTTTTGTCATTTTTGTCATTTTGTCATTTTTGTCATTTTTGTCATTTTTGTCATTTTTGTCATTTTTGTCATTTTTGTCATTTTTGTCATTTTTGTCATTTTTGTCATTTTTGTCATTTTTGTCATTTTTTGTCATTTTTGTCATTTTTGTCATTTTTGTCATTTTTGTCATTTTTGTCATTTTTGTCATTTTTGTCATTTTTGTCATTTTTGTCATTTTTGTCATTTTTGTCATTTTTGTCATTTTTGTCATTTTTGTCATTTTTGTCATTTTTGTCATTTTTTTCATTTTTTTCATTTTTTTCATTTTTGTCATTTTTGTCATTTTTGTCATTTTTGTCATTTTTGTCATTTTTGTCATTTTTGTCATTTTTGTCATTTTTGTCATTTTTGTCATTTTTGTCATTTTTGTCATTTTTGTCATTTTGTCATTTTTGTCATTTTTGTCATTTTTGTCATTTTTGTCATTTTTGTCATTTTTGTCATTTTTGTCATTTTTGTCATTTTTGTCATTTTTGTCATTTTTGTCATTTTTGTCATTTTTGTCATTTTTGTCATTTTTGTCATTTTTGTCATTTTTGTCATTTTTGTCATTTTTGTCATTTTTGTCATTTTTGTCATTTTTGTCATTTTGTCATTTTTGTCATTTTTGTCATTTTTGTCATTTTTGTCATTTTTGTCATTTTTGTCATTTTTGTCATTTTTATCATTTTTGTCATTTTTGTCATTTTTGTCATTTTTGTCATTTTTGTCATTTTTGTCATTTTTGTCATTTTTGTCATTTTTGTCATTTTTGTCATTTTTGTCATTTTTGTCATTTTTGTCATTTTTGTCATTTTTGTCATTTTTGTCATTTTTGTCATTTTTGTCATTTTTGTCATTTTTGTCATTTTGTCATTTTTGTCATTTTTGTCATTTTTGTCATTTTTGTCATTTTTGTCATTTTTGTCATTTTTGTCATTTTTGTCATTTTTGTCATTTTTGTCATTTTTGTCATTTTTGTCATTTTTGTCATTTTTGTCATTTTTGTCATTTTTGTCATTTTTGTCATTTTTGTCATTTTTTGTCATTTTTGTCATTTTTGTCATTTTTGTCATTTTTGTCATTTTTGTCATTTTTGTCATTTTTGTCATTTTTGTCATTTTTGTCATTTTTGTCATTTTTGTCATTTTTGTCATTTTTGTCATTTTTGTCATTTTTGTCATTTTTGTCATTTTTGTCATTTTTGTCATTTTTTGTCATTTTTGTCATTTTTGTCATTTTTGTCATTTTTGTCATTTTTGTCATTTTTGTCATTTTTGTCATTTTTGTCATTTTTGTCATTTTTGTCATTTTTGTCATTTTTTGTCATTTTTGTAATTTTTGTCATTTTTGTCATTTTTGTCATTTTTGTCATTTTTGTCATTCTTGCCATTTTTGTCATTTTTGTCATTTTTGTCATTTTTGTCATTTTTGTCATTTTTGTCATTTTTGTCATTTTTGTCATTTTTGTCATTTTTGTCATTTTTGTCATTTTTGTCATTTTTGTCATTTTTGTCATTTTTTGTCATTTTTGTCATTTTTGTCATTTTTGTCATTTTTGTCATTTTTGTCATTTTTGTCATTTTTGTCATTTTTTTCATTTTTGTCATTTTTGTCATTTTTGTCATTTTTGTCATTTTTGTCATTTTTGTCATTTTTGTCATTTTTGTCATTTTTGTCATTTTTGTCATTTTTGTCATTTTTGTCATTTTTGTCATTTTTGTCATTTTTGTCATTTTTGTCATTTTTGTCATTTTTGTCATTTTTGTCATTTTTGTCATTTTTGTCATTTTTGTCATTTTTGTCATTTTTGTCATTTTTGTCATTTTTGTCATTTTTGTCATTTTTGTCATTTTTGTCATTTTTGTCATTTTTGTCATTTTTGTCATTTTTGTCATTTTTGTCATTTTTGTCATTTTTGTCATTTTTGTCATTTTTGTCATTTTTGTCATTTTTTTCATTTTTTTCATTTTTTTCATTTTTGTCATTTTTGTCATTTTTGTCATTTTTGTCATTTTTGTCATTTTTGTCATTTTTGTCATTTTTGTCATTTTTGTCATTTTTGTCATTTTTGTCATTTTTGTCATTTTTGTCATTTTTGTCATTTTTGTCATTTTTGTCATTTTTGTCATTTTTGTCATTTTTGTCATTTTTGTCATTTTTGTCATTTTTGTCATTTTTGTCATTTTTGTCATTTTTGTCATTTTTGTCATTTTTGTCATTTTTGTCATTTTTGTCATTTTTGTCATTTTTGTCATTTTTGTCATTTTTGTCATTTTTGTCATTTTTGTCATTTTTGTCATTTTTGTCATTTTTGTCATTTTTGTCATTTTTGTCATTTTTGTCATTTTTGTCATTTTTGTCATTTTTGTCATTTTTATCATTTTTGTCATTTTTGTCATTTTTGTCATTTTTGTCATTTTTGTCATTTTTGTCATTTTTGTCATTTTTGTCATTTTTGTCATTTTTGTCATTTTTGTCATTTTTGTCATTTTTGTCATTTTTTGTCATTTTTGTCATTTTTGTCATTTTTATCATTTTTGTCATTTTTGTCATTTTTGTCATTTTTGTCATTTTTGTCATTTTTGTCATTTTTGTCATTTTTGTCATTTTTGTCATTTTTGTCATTTTTGTCATTTTTGTCATTTTTGTCATTTTTGTCATTTTTGTCATTTTTGTCATTTTGTCATTTTTGTCATTTTTGTCATTTTTGTCATTTTTGTCATTTTTGTCATTTTTGTCATTTTTGTCATTTTTGTCATTTTTGTCATTTTTGTCATTTTTGTCATTTTTGTCATTTTTGTCATTTTTGTCATTTTTGTCATTTTTGTCATTTTTGTCATTTTTGTCATTTTTGTCATTTTTGTCATTTTTGTCATTTTTGTCATTTTTGTCATTTTTGTCATTTTTGTCATTTTGTCATTTTTGTCATTTTTGTCATTTTTGTCATTTTTGTCATTTTTGTCATTTTTTTCATTTTTTTCATTTTTTTTCATTTTTGTCATTTTTGTCATTTTTGTCATTTTTGTCATTTTTGTCATTTTTGTCATTTTTGTCATTTTTGTCATTTTTGTCATTTTTGTCATTTTTGTCATTTTTGTCATTTTTGTCATTTTTGTCATTTTTGTCATTTTTGTCATTTTTGTCATTTTTGTCATTTTTGTCATTTTTGTCATTTTTGTCATTTTTGTCATTTTTGTCATTTTTGTCATTTTTGTCATTTTTGTCATTTTTGTCATTTTTGTCATTTTTGTCATTTTTGTCATTTTGTCATTTTTGTCATTTTTGTCATTTTTGTCATTTTTGTCATTTTTGTCATTTTTGTCATTTTTGTCATTTTTGTCATTTTTGTCATTTTTGTCATTTTTGTCATTTTTGTCATTTTTGTCATTTTTGTCATTTTTATCATTTTTGTCATTTTTGTCATTTTTGTCATTTTTGTCATTTTTGTCATTTTTGTCATTTTTGTCATTTTTGTCATTTTTGTCATTTTTGTCATTTTTGTCATTTTTGTCATTTTTGTCATTTTTGTCATTTTTGTCATTTTTGTCATTTTTGTCATTTTTGTCATTTTTGTCATTTTTGTCATTTTTGTCATTTTTGTCATTTTTGTCATTTTTGTCATTTTTGTCATTTTTGTCATTTTTGTCATTTTTGTCATTTTTGTCATTTTTGTCATTTTTGTCATTTTTGTCATTTTTGTCATTTTGTCATTTTTGTCATTTTTGTCATTTTTTTCATTTTTTTCATTTTTTTCATTTTTGTCATTTTTGTCATTTTTGTCATTTTTGTCATTTTTGTCATTTTTGTCATTTTTGTCATTTTTGTCATTTTTGTCATTTTTGTCATTTTTGTCATTTTTGTCATTTTTGTCATTTTTGTCATTTTTGTCATTTTTGTCATTTTGTCATTTTTGTCATTTTTGTCATTTTTGTCATTTTTGTCATTTTTGTCATTTTTGTCATTTTTGTCATTTTTGTCATTTTTGTCATTTTTGTCATTTTTGTCATTTTTGTCATTTTTGTCATTTTTGTCATTTTTGTCATTTTTGTCATTTTTGTCATTTTTGTCATTTTTGTCATTTTTGTCATTTTTGTCATTTA